>NC_141609.1:11320258-11512758 GCF_047967505.1 Dipteris shenzhenensis | reverse complement strand
AATACTTTGTAAAGCCCTCTCCGCTATTGGTCACATTTATTGCCATGTGAAGCCTTGTAAAGCCTTTTGGGCTATTTCCCACATTTATTGTATCAAGCGTTGTATATTGTACTTTACTTGTATGTATTTAAATTCTTCATTATCTTTTCTTGTAGGATTATGGAGCAATCAACTAATGTGGGGGCTATCCTAAATGACTCTGAGATTAGAGCATGGGTCTCTGATGTCACTTTGAATTTGAAAGGAAAGGAATATAGCCCCAACGGCTTTGGTAGGTGGACTCGATATCACATGGGCAGAAGAGCTTGGTTTCTTCATCAAAAGGAAAAGAGACTCTTTCTACTTATGTCAAAAAGGGAGTTCAATGATGTTGAAGATCCATGGGATGCTACATTCTTCAAAAAAGATATGACTTCAAGCCTTGTAGTAGGCATAATGATAGAGCCAAAAGAGACTTTTATGGATATTTTCACAAAGAGTTCAGATCCTGAAGTTGGCGGTCTTCATTTTGTTGTGTCAAGGAGAGACTCAAAGACCTTTGTGATGCCTCCTCCTCAACCATCAAAGTTTCCAGAGCTGCAAAGTGCATTGGAGGCTCTTGCATATACTTGGGAGCAATTTCCTAGTGTGGTGGCAAAAAGGATGCATGCAAAGATTATGTTTGAGTACTTTCAGGATGCACAATATGCTCCTCAGATTCAAGGATCTTCACATGAAGGAGATCAAGCACAGACTTCGATGTAGGGGCAAGAAGAACATGCACACTATCACAAACGTGTAGAACATGAGCGCAAACTTCTAGAGCAAGAAATGGTGGATGTCACTAAGGATGATGAAACACAAGCCTTGAGTGCACGGGAATTTTAAAAAAATGAAGAAGATGAAGGTTGATCCACTGCAGTTATGCTAGAAGCTCTTGCTAGCAAACCACAACGTGAAATGCAAAAGGCTAGTACTGCAAGAGCCACGGTTCCAAGCAGTAAAAAAAGGCATCGTCCCACTGTAGAGAAAGATCATGTGGATAAAAAACGGTTAAAAGAAGAGAAAGATGAAGAAGACTCAGAACCCGAGGCTGAAGATGAAAAACGGTTAAAAGAAGAGAAAGATGAAGAAGACTCAAAACCCGAGGCTGAAGATGATCAGGATGAACTCACATCAATCAAAAATCTTAATCTGCATCTTAATGAAGCAGTAACAGATGATGATGTGGGATATATCTGGGGTCAAAGGACGTGGTTTGTGAATGCCAAAGATGTGGAAGTTGCAGCTGTCTTTACTAATAGCCGAAGCCTTGATATATCCTATGCATTGCAAATATATGAGGCTTTGAGAGATGGAAAGAAACCTGTGGCAAGCAACGTGGTCCTGTGCCCAATAATGATTTGTCCAATCAAAAATAGCTTTTTGGATCAAATAACATTTACAGGGCCTACACATTTTGAGGAAACCTTCAGTCGATTCTTTAAAGACACTCTTAAAAATATTTCACATGAACAAGGCGAAGAGGCACAAGGTGAGAATATGTTAAAGGAAGCAAAGAAGGAATTCCTCCTTCATTGCAGATTCCAGCCCATTGATGGTCAACATTGGGCTTATGCTTGTAATCAGATCACCAAAGAAGCAAAGGAGGTCAAAAGACTCACTTCAGAACAATTTGCAAAGATAAGTTCATTCCATTATTATCCTACAACAATCTGTATATTCAAGCATGAGATCAAGTATTTGATTGAGTCCGAAAGACTTAATCATTATGTCCATGGAAAGCGTAAGATATCCTCAACCAGAGCAAGATATTCCCAGGTCCATACATTATCAAAAAAACAACTATGGAAGTCCTGCAAAAAGTGGGAGTCTCTTGCTTACCATGATGGAGAATTTGCTACCGGCAGGTTGGGAGGTCACCTTGTGCAGGATGGCATATTTATTTGAGGATCTCCTCAGAATAGGCAACTCCACAAATATTATTGAAAACAAGCATTTCATGGCTTATTTTCAGCTTCAAGCAGATCTAACCACAGGCTATGAAAAAGAGGTAGAGCACAAGGAGACTGATGACATGGATGATGACCTTGAAGATCATAATGTCCCAATTGATGATGATGAAAAGATGGACTTACATGACCCGTTCAGAGAGAGGTTGGTGGATGAAGAGAAAGATGATGATGCCTTCTTTGATAATTATGGCTCGTAGGGTTATGTAAAAAGGCCACTACGACAATACTTAGCGGTATGAACTCTCTATTTCTCAACTAAATACAATTTTTTAAATAAGATTTAAATTTAAAGATAATGAATCTAATCTCTCATATTTGTTTACAGGCAATAGAGGGAGAAGAAATGGATGAAGTCAATATAGAGGCACTCCCTTCTACTTCAGCAATGCAACCACCTCTAAATTTGATTGAAGAAATGCCATGAGCACAAGAGCTTTAAAGACACCATGGAAAAGCAGAATGACCGCAAACATAGAATACAAGCTATGACAGAGACCCATTCTGCAAATTTAGCTGCATTGGATAAAATGGAAAGCTCATTTGAAGTTAGGATCGTTTTGAAATGAGAACCTCAGTATTTGAGCTTTGGTAGAGAGGAGGTTTCAATCCTCTCCAATCCTTTAAAAGAGGTTAATGACAATGTTATCCTGGCCATTCTCAAGTAAAGTTTGTTTATTTATTGCTACTTCAATGAGCTAACATTTGTTTATTTGTTTACAGAGTGTAGTTATATCTTAGTTTCCTAGTGCAGAATGCAAATCAATTCTATGAGCTAACGTTTGTTCATTTCTTGGTGCAGTGTAGTTATTTCTCAGCTTCCTAGTGCAGTGCAAAATCGTGTCTACATGCTCGATGCTCTCCTTTCTTCTATTCTTAGCTCTCCTCAAAAGACTATAGAAGATGTTTGTACCTGGTTAAGCCCTTTGAATTTAGATGGGGTGCGAGTCATCTTTATGCCTTATCATGAGGAGTAAGTATCAACTCCAACCTTATTTTTACTATTTCTTTGGCAAGTTTGTGTAAAACAATAATCATTTTTAATCTGGTCGTGTAGCTCACATTGGAGTTTGTTGACCGCTTGGGACCTTGAAGTCAACCGTTTGTGGTTTGTGAATTCAATGGAAGGCTATCATGCCAACTCCCCAAGGTAATTATTCTCTTAATATTTTTGTTACTTTCTTATTTTGTATCTTATGATCATGACATATTAATATATTTAATATGTCATGATGGACAGTGCTGCATATCGGCTAGTATCTACTGTCAGAACAACCACGGAGCAACAAGACCAAGTAGAATTCAAATGACGTCTACCAGTGGAGCAAAAAGATGGGCACAGCTGTGGGTGGAGAGTTGCCTACAACTGCATGTTGTTTCTTAGAGAGATTTTTGATTTGGAGTTACCAGTCAAAATGGAATCATATACAAAAGCCGATCTACTAGTGTTTCAGTCTGAGAGTATTCAGCGTCTAATTGCTACCATTGGGAAACAACCTGAAAATATGACTACATTGCAGCATGTATAAAACCTTATCTTTATACTTGTATGCTTGTTCAAGCCTTTAATTGGGATGTGTAAATCTCATAACTTTTTTATATTTTCCTCCAAGAGGAGAAGAGACTGAGTCTGATGAAAGCATGCTATCTTTATACTTCTATGATTATTTAAACCTTTAATTTTATTTGGGATGTGTAAATCTCATAACTTATTAAAAATTTCCTCCAAGAGGAGGAGAGACTCACTCTAATGAAAGCATGTATGAAACCTTACTTTTTAAATTTTTGCTCCAAGAGGAGGAGAGACTCACTCTAATGAAAGCATGTATGAAACCTTATCTGTATACTTCTATGCAGTCTAATGAAAAAACCATTATTAATGTTGGGGAACAACCTAAAAATATGACTACATTGCAGCATGTATGAAATCTTATCTTTATATTTCTATGCTTGTTTAAGCCTTTATTTGGGATGTGTACATCTCATAACTTTTTTATATTTTTATAGCAAAAGGAGGATGTAGAAGACATAGCAAGTGAAGAAGAATACGATGTAGACTACTCTCTCAATAAGATGAGTCATGAAAATATGACTCTATTGCAGCAGATTGGAAGTTCATTCACCGCTATGTTGTTAATTCGACAACAACCTCATTTTTTTAAATTTGGTGAAGAAGAGATTTTAATCCTCTTGAATCCTAAGAAAGAGGTTAATGTCAAAGTCATTACAACCATTCTCAGGTTTGATGCAGCCTTTTCCTTGGCTTTATACTTTGCTTATTTTGATTAAACCCAAGAAGCTAATACTTTTTTTTAATATAGTAATGTTATAGAAAATTTTCCTCAAAATATACAAAGAGTTTCATATATGCTCGATCCTCTTATTTCAGAAGTGCTTAGCAACAAAGAAGAAACCATAGAGGATGTTTGCAAGTGGTTGAAGCACGTTCCTATGAATGAGGCACGAGTTATCTTTACAGCATATTATGAGAAGTAAGCATCAAACCCTAGTTGTTTTTTCTATTGCATTGCTAGAATTGTCTCAAACACAGTAATTATTCTTTATTGATAATGCAGCTCACATTGGAGTTTGGTGGTCATGGACATCTTTGCTAAGAAGTGCTTCTTTGCCAACTCAATGACATCCATCCATGGCACTGTGTTAGAGTAAGTATAGACTACACTTGTTGTCAATTCTTGACATGTAGATTGATATGCAATGCACATATTCACTGTTGTTATATGTTTTGATGCGCAGATTGGCTCGAAAGTTAGTAGGTGCTATCAACACAGTAATGTAGCAATGTGACTTGGTACAACAAATAGAGTATATAACATGTCAGGTATCACATCAAGAGGATAGCCACATCTATAATTGTGGATGGAGGGTGGGCTACAATTGCTTTTTGGTACTTGGTCAAATTTTTGAGATACAAAATGATACCACACTGTCAACATATACGGGCACTCTGCAAAGCACTCATTGCTAGATCAGATGTTGAAGCTTCATACAGTGAAACATATTTTCCCAATCCATGGGCTGCTTTAATTCTAGAATGCTTGTTCTCATATAGATTCATTGTAGGAACAAAGCTTGCATTTTCATATTGTGTCAAGAGCATCCCTCCCCATTGACTAACATGGATGTCCCAAAATGCCATCCAAAGTTGCAGCTCTGGTAGTTCATCATCCTTTGAGCAAGGGACCAAAACTTGATTATCTTCTTTTTACATTCATTTGAAGCTATTTTTGATGTTGCATTCTGCCAATTTCTACATAGAAGTTTGTGCTCATTGAGGTCGGATTCTAATCAGAAGCTTGCACACAAAAGGATTATACACATGAGCTGCCATAGTAATCCAGCCTCTAACTTGATGTATGTGGTCAAAATGCACCCACATATTACCAAGACTCCCTCTTAGCCTCATTTTGTTGACAAGGTACACACCCAAGGTCCACATCCAAGGCAGGACCAATAGTATACATCTTAAAAATGTGAGGTTGGCTTTCATCTTGCAACTATCCTGGAAAAAGTATGCTTTGAATGAAAGGATATCTACATCTATTCTTCAAAGCCAAAATTGCATCTAGCCCCCCATCAAGCAAGATAGACTCCTTTCTTGCACATTGAGTGGACCTTTGAAGGCGTCTTCGGTGGCACGATGGAGTGAGTGTTTCAAGAACCTCTTGTATCTTTATCGCATCCAAGCCTTTGTTTTGAACACCTTCCTCAACAAGAAACATATCCATCAACAAATCTCAGGTGAGCTAGCTTAGCACACATCATTACCATTTCCTCTACCTTTTTGGTTTGTAGTCTCGAAGCTCCAAAACTCCATTGAGTCCATGGAAACAACAACATGAATATATACTAGACCACATCTAAATACATGCATATATAGATGAAAACTTAAGCCCGTGTATATATAAATCCATATATATTTTAATACATCTATAAGTCCATGTAAAAACATGGACTAGACTTTATGCAAGTCCATATAAGTTTATAAATATTTACCATGTATATTAAATCATATGCATTAGACCATATATTATACCATGTATATTAAATCCTATGCATTATACCATATATTATACCATATGTAAGCTCATTTATAAAACCATCTATATTATAGCATATTTAGGACCATGGGGGGTGCGGGTATTAATGTAGGACCAACTTCAGGGGAGTTAATGGTGCATGTGGGGTGGCGGAATTAATGAGGGGATTAGCTCACAATTTTAATTTTCAACTACAGCTTCGTCTTGAGTTTGTATACACTTTAAGTGGTTGGCTACATCTGCTTCTTTATAATGAGTTTTTGGCAAAGTGGACATATTCTGCTGATGCCATGTGGACTTTTTACTGTTACGTATTCCACTTTATTCTTTATTTTTTACTATCATTTCGATTTTCTTGAAACTGCATAATCTCTTTATCCTTCCATTTCCTTAAAAACAAAACATAAAAGATACAGTGTCTTTGTGGCTTCCCTGCTTTGAAATACTGTCTAGGAAATAAAAGTTATTACAAACCACTCTGCCACCGCGATGAATAGGAGAAAATTTGATACGATTCTATTTCAATTGTTATCCTAGCTTTGATGATCCTCAAAATCATAGCTCAAAAGCTGCTTGAGTGCTCACCGAGAATCAAGACATTTACTATTTCTTAGCATCGATGCTCGACTTTTGCAAAAGCTCTCTGTGGCCTTGCAAGAAAGTTTCTTGCCTAGTTTTAGCATCAACACTGAAGCTCATGTGGCTGCCAGGCATTAACAATGATTGGATCCTGACCAAATTGACAGCTTTGGGAAGACAGGAAGGAGCGATTAGGAGAGAAGACATGACGCAAAACTAGCAAAGCAGGAGTAGAGACACCGTTCACCCGTGCCATCTTTGCCTAGCAACCCCCTGGCCAAGATTTTGTAGACTTTCCTACCCCCTTTCTCCCATTTCACGCTCCCTTGTTTATATCTCAGCTTCGCCTCTAGTTGCATTTGAGTATGCTATGCTTTCCTCCTCTTTCACATTGTACACTCAAGACCACCGTTTTGAAGTTGATCGCAGGTACGTTGGGGACTCGGGTGCTCTGATTGAGCTCGACTTTGGTGTTCATCGTCTAGTTGCCTAGGCACCCTAAGATTGCTAAGTGGCTTGCAAGGGAGATCTTCCTTAAGAAGATAGAGACACACTCACTCATGTCACTTGAGGATTTGTGTGCCCTTACTACCTTGACCAATCCATTGTATTTCCTGTGGATTATACACTCCCAGAATACATGGAGGACATGAAGCTAGAGGGTAGGAAGCATGTGTTTTCCTCTTTGAAGGCACATGACAGTAAATCCCCAATCAAAGGCTCAAAGAGAGGTGATGGACATGCACCAAGGAAGGCCACAGATGTGAGGACACAACGAAAGCTGAGAGGGAGAGAGGGAGCTTGAGAGACACAAGTTTTTTGGTGGGTGCAGAACACCCTAATCTTTTATTTCATCCATATATGTATGTGTTTGGGTATTGTACATAACCAGGGTTAAGGTACAGTGGTCTTTAACCCCCACAACCTCCCACTTAAAGGCCAATGTGCCTTTAAGGGAGAACAATCAATGAGCATACTATCCAGTGCCCATCAATACACGACAATACTCAAACCATTGACTAGGTAGACTCTGTGTTAGCATATCTATAGGGTTTTCATCTGTATGAACCTTGACAAGCTCTATGTGCTTGTCCTTGAGTACCTTCGTGATAAAATAGTACCTGACCTCAATGTGTTTGGTCTGTGCATGAAATACCAGATTCCATGCTAGCTAAATAGCACTCATTGAATCACTATGCAATGTCGGTACACTTGTATGAATCCCCAAATCCCTCCCTAGCCAATCAAGCCATATAGCCTCCTTGCAACCCTCTGTGGTTGCAACATACTCGGCCTCTGTGGTAGGACAAAGCAATGCACTTCTGTGCACGAGACATCCACGACACTGCACCACCTACAAAGGTGAACACATAACCAAAAGTGGATCTCTTGCTATCCACATGCCCTCTGCATAGTTGAAATCTGTGTACCCAAATACACGCATCTCTCCTCTACCAAAGTAGATACACACCACCTTGGTACCCTTCATGTAACTCATGATGCACTTAACTACCTCCCAATGCCTCTATCTGTATTAGCCATATACCGACTAACAACTCCCACTGCAAATGCAATGTCCGGTCTAGTAGCTATCATACCATACATAAGACTCCTAACCACTGATGCATAAGGAACCTTGGCCATCATGGCCTTCTCCTCATCTGATTTGGGACTATTTTCCTGACTCAATTTCACATATGGAGGCAATGGAGTACTTACTGCCTTCCCCCCCTCCATATTGAAATGCTGCAACACTTTTGTAACATACTCCTTCTGTGAAAGCCAAAGGAGTTTCCTACTCTGGTCATGCGTGATGCACATACCAAGAATATGACCTGCAGGTCCCAAATCCTTCATGTCAAAGGCCTCATGCAACTTGGCCTTCAATGCATCAAGATCATAAGTGTTCTTGCTAGCCAATAACACATCATCCACATAAAATGCCAAGAGTATCAAGCTATTATCCTGAGCCCTTTTAGTGTAGAGGCAGTGATCAATCTCACTTCTTCTGAAACCCTAGGACCGAATGAAAGCATCAAACTTATGATATCATTCTCTAGGCGCTTGCTTAAGGCCATAGAGACTCTTTTTCAGCTTGCAAACCAAATGCTCTTTGCCCTTTTCTTCAAAGCCTTCCGGTTGTAGCATGAAAATTTCCTCATGCAAATCCCCATGCAAGAAAGCTGTCTTGACATCCATCTGCATAAGCTCCATATCCTCTATTGCCACAAGTCCAAGTACACATCTAAGTGTGGTCATCTTCACAACCAGAGAGAAAATCTCATCAAATTCCACACCCTTCTCTTGCTTGAACCCTTTAGCAACGAAACGGGCCTTGTACTTAGGCACATCATCGCCTGTGACCTTCATCTTGTAGACCCATTTACATGGCAATGCTTTCTTTCCATGTGGCAAAGAAACCAAGTCCCAAGTCTTATTCTTTATGAGTAAACTCATCTCTGATTGCATCTCTGATTGCATAGCATACTCCCACTTGCACTAATCCTCGTGCATCATAGCCTCTTTGTAGCAAGAAGGCTCCCCGTAATCAGTAGCATCACATAGTCTACCCCTAGAACAAATCTCTCAGGCGGGGTCTAGACACTCTAGATGTTCTTCTCAAGGGCATTTCAGCTTGTTGTCCTGCCTGCATATCAGCCACATTTGGCTCATCATTACCACCAATAGATGATCCATCATCTTCCCTTGATTGTGTACCTGTGGGAGTACCTGGTGGCACCATTTCTTGCACATTCGGTGCATGGACAGCTTGCTGTCTATCAACATATGGGGGTCGATTCACATCCTAGAAAGTGATTCTTCTCATTTCCACATCCCTCATGGGTGTCTTATGCATCTTCCTCTGATTGAAGACCACATCATGGCTTCGTATGATTTTCTTTACTTCTAGATCCCAAAGACGATATCCCATCTCTCCACTTTCACCATAACCCATAAAGATGCATTTCCTAGACTTAGGATCTAGCTTCTTCCGAAGCTCTTTTGGCACAAATGCATATGCCTCACACCCAAATATACGCAAATGAGAGTAAGAGGGATTCTTGCCACTCCATGCCTCTTTAGGAATACCACCATCCAAACTCCTGCTAGGTGATCTATTGATCAAATGCACTGCAGTCTTCATTGCCTCATCCCAAAAACCACTAGAAAGACTTGCATTGGAAAGCATACTCTGAAAGCCAAAAGTGGTCTAAAAACCAGCATCATCTAGCTGACCCGCTGAAAAAAGACTCTTGGTTAACGTAGGCACATGTCTCACATTTTTCAAAACAAATGCAGACCCATTTGCAAAAGAAAACTTTATGTCACTTGCTCCCACTATGTCACATGCATAGTTATTTCCAAGATGCACGCAACCTGTCTTTCCATTTTCATGAGTGGAGAACCATTCCCTATGGGAAGTAACATGGAATGAAGCACTAGAATCCAAAATGCAATCTTGGGAATATGCATCATTTGAAGTGGTAAGCAAGTCTGCAAGTAGACTAAACATGAAGAGAATGTCATTGTCACTATCATCAGTGACTGCATTAAGCTCCTCGATCTTCATTTTTCCTTTGTCCTCCTTGGACTCTCTTCCTTCTTATTTGCATCCCAATTTGCATTCTTTTTCTTATCCTTTTGCTCTCTTTTCAACTTGTAGCAATCCTTTTCATATGGCCCTTCTTGCCACAGTGGTAACACTCAATGTTCCATGCCTTGGATTTGCTACGAGACTTCCCTCTTTCTTGGGACTTCCCCTTGAATTGTGATCTGACCCTTTGTAGATTTAAGCCTGCATCCTTCTTGTTGCCATCCATAGGCTTCCGTCTAATCTCCTCGGCCAACAAGCTACCCCAAACATCATCAAACTTCAGCACTCCACCAAGTGCAGAGTTACTGACAGTTGTATGAAAGGTATCCCATGAGGATGGCAATGAACACAAGAGAGATATTGCCTTAGTCTTTGCATCAAAATTCATCTTCTAAGCTTGAAGCTGGCTGAAAATAATATTGAATTCATTCAAGTGAGAAGCAATGGAGACGCCTCCATTCATCTGCAGCTCAAACAACCTCTTCATGAGGTAAAATTTATTAGAGGTAGTTTCCTCCTCATAAGTGGCACATAATTTCTTCCATAAATCTTCCGTAGTCTGCTCATTTACTACTGTGAAATAGATTGACTCTGAAAGATGAAGTCTAACAGTAGACTTTGCTAATGCATCCAACTCATTCCAATCATCCTCAGACATATCTGCAGGCTTAGCTCAGACATATCCCTACCAAGGGTTTGATCTACTTCTTTTGAATAAGCACATCCCTTATCTGTTCTTTCCATAAAGAAAAGTTTGTCCCATCAAACTTTTTAATGTTGAAAAACTCATTTTCAGACATGAAAGAGGATGCCATGATGCAAATGAAACAAAAGCCAAAATACTAGTACCTGCAAAAGAGAAATTACACCAAATACCAGGTGCACACGCAATATGTCTGCTTTAATGAAGGATAGTGTCACCAAAACTCAAGGCTCAAAGCATCAAAATGCATCTTACTCATGTGCATATACTATGCATCCATATGAGCAAATCTGGCCCAAAAGAAAATGTCAACCCACAATGACAAAACAATGGCAAATATAATGCCAAATAACAGCCATATGAGCAAATCTGGCCCAAAAGAAAATGTCAACCCACAATGACAAAACAATGGCAAATATAATGCCAAATGCCTCAAGCATAAACACCGTCCATGGGCATAAGCATCAATAATGTCTCATCCAAAAGATCATAGCGCAACTTGTGCATCCACTGCAATATGTCAAGGCTGTCCCTCAGCATATTATAGCATCTGTGTGCTAAACGTCCATCAATAAAGCATCCCACAAGGCAATCTAGGCCTATCAACGCATCCAACAAGGATCGCAATGCATCCAAATGGCCTGTAAAGCATCCACTGCAACCCAATGCAAACCACAAATGAGCACACATGGCTCAAACTGCAACCAAAGTGATCTACATAAGGTATATCCAAGAAATCACAGCCTTACGGCAATGACCGCTAGTGAAAGTAGAACCTGGGATGTCTCAAAACATGGGCATCACTGCATAAACGAACTCAACAAGACAATCTGTAAATATCTCTGTTCTGCCACAACTCCAAAATCTCATCCAAGGATGGAGTAAGAGCCAGTCAACCCTTGCATTTACTTGCAAAAATGAACGTTAGGAAACTTAACCTTAGCCAAAATGCTACATGGCAATCAATGAGAAGTTCTTGGAAACTTTGAGAAATTTCTTGCAAAGAGACGACGAAAAACAAAGAGAATCACAACTCCCTCGATTCTTCACGGAATGGCAAGCAGCTTTGTAGACATATGTTTCAGGCAGTCCCAGATCCAACGGGACAGACAGCTTTGCAAATGGAGGCCTGGATGTTGAGATCCCACTCACACAGGAAATGGTGAAATGAAGACGTCGGAGTAGACAGAGATTCACTACAGCTTCAAAAGCTCGCGAAACCGGAAGCAGCTTCTCAAGTAGAAGTTTTGGACCACTCTGGATCCACTGGGAGTGTCAAAACTGCAAATGGTGGCTTGGATATGGAGATCCAACACACGAAATCCCCGCAGGAAATGAATTTCGTCACTTTTTGCAAGAGCTGTAACTTTTCACTGAAAACTCGGATGACAAAGATTTTTAAGTGAAAATGTAGCTCTCAATCTGATCTACAACTTCCTTGAAGACTTCAAGTCAAAATTATGTCTCTAAATCCAAATATTTACGTCACTATATACGTGTGTCTGAGAAAATTTTCTTATATCCTGCGCCTTCAACTTTGCAACCCAGCAAAACAAATGCCCAAGAGGATTTTGCCCCTTTCTTTCCAACTACTATAGTAACTCCAAAATCTGCAGCTCCTCCTGCTGAACAAGAATCTCTTGGGATACACCACTCTCTCTCTGGGCTAGAGGCTGCACCAGGCTGCTCATACTACCGCCAGGCTCTACTGCCAAGCTCTGATACCAATTGTGAGGACACAACGGAAGCTGAGAGGGAGAGAGGAAACTTGAGAGACACAAGTTTTTTGGTGGGTGCAGAACACCCTAATCTTCTATTTCATCCATATATGTATGTGTTTGAGTATTGTACATAACTGAGGTTAAGGTACAATGGCCTTTAACCCCCACAACAAAGATCGATCAAGCTACACATGTGCATGATCTACAAGTCTTGTCTTTCATAGAGAACTAGATATTGTCCATTTGGTAAGTAATAAACTTCTACCACATTGAAGGTACTTGAAGCACCTTGTGAAGAAGATTAAGTTGACTAAGATGCCTACTCAATGCAAAGGCTCACTTGAGATAGGGGACCCCAACACTTGCATGTACCCTGGTTCGATGCATGGATTGTCTCAGTGAGAGCTTAGTAACTGACCATGGTGGATTGATTTTCTAGCTGGGCAAGTACTTACACATGAGAGAGATATGTTTGCTGAGGACTCAACAACTAAGAAGACTAGTAAAGAAGATACTCCAAAGAGAATGTCTCCTAGGAGGACTAAACAAGCAACTAAAGAGAAAGGCATGCCATCAATTTTTTTATAGCCTAGTTAGTAGAAAAAATCTATGGAAGTTACAATTCTAAAAGATTGGAATCTCTGCTTTGTAGAAGTAGAGGATGTGGAAACTGCACCTCATGAGACTAGGGATGAGGAACCAGTCGTTGAGGTTTATCTTCAAACTAGAAATCTCAACTTTGTATTCTTTAAAAACGTGAAGCTTCTGTTCTTGTTTATTACTAAAGCATTTGAATTAATTTCGGGAAATAAGAAATGGTGAAAGATTTGCATATCACCCCCCATCACCTTTAGATGGCCGTGGGGACACATTTATGTTTGGTTTAGCAATAGGTGATTATATTACCATGGGATTAGATTTTTGAACTATCAAGAAGAATGATGTTTACACAAAGGTGCATGAGTTCTTTCTTAGAGTCGGTAGCATAGGGAGGGATTATACTAGGATGGGAAAAGAAAGTAAAATGGGCTACAAACTTTATACTACTAGACTTCCCTATGGATCTGGAGATGGAGGGACATGTTGGGATTCCCACATGGAATAAGATTATAGAGGACCATGTTAGATATGGTATTAATGTAGCAGTTGCTACACTCGGTGATGATGGATGGCTAGTTCTCTTTTGTCCTCTTACAGGTATAAGAACTTTAAACATACTCTCTCAATTGAAGGGGATTTTGCTTGAGTTTGGTCTTTCTAACATGTGGGCACCATCTTTGGTTTTAAGGACCTTGCATTACATGGTTGGAGAAATACATTCATGCATGAGGGGAGAATTGGGGTCTCAAAAGGGCCTCATAAGGAGTGGATTAGGGAATGCTTAGTGGGGTTTGGAGGGTCCCAAAGAGACCTAACCAGCCCAACCTAGGTGGGTTAAGCCCACATTTGAGCCCACCTCTCCCCCCATCAATGAGGGGAGGGGCCACTTTTTAAAATTTGAATTTCAAATTTTGAATCTCCCTCCCTCCCTCTCTCTCTCTCTCTCCCTCCCTCCCTCTCTCTCCCTCCCTCCCTCCCTCCCTCCCTCCTCCTCCTCCCTCTCCCTCTCCCTCTCCCTCCCTCCCCCTCCCTCCTCCTCTCCCCTCCTCCATCTTGCTCCTCCTCCTCCCTCCTCCCTCTCCCCTCCTCCTCCTTTTGGCTCCTCCTCCTCCTTCTAGCTCCTCCTCCCTCTTTCCTCTCCCCTCCTTCTCCAGCCACCCAAGATCCCTCTCCTCTGCTCCTCCCTCCTGCTGAATCTCTCCCCTCCTCCTCCCTCCTGTAACATCTCTCCCCTCCTCCTCCCTTCTATAGCAGCTCTTTCCCTCCCTTCTACACCTGTCGCCCTACTCTTCTCCTCCTCTTCCTCTTGCCCTCATCTGCTTCTCCTCCTCCCTCTTCCTTGCTACTCTCTCCCTCTCATTGCTCCATCTTTGCCAGCTCTCCCCTACATTTTAGCCTGTATCACTGATACCTCTCTTTGAGTACTCATGGCACCATTCGAGGACATATCCAACAAGTACCATGTGAACCTACAACTGGAGGCAGAATATGCAAGCACACGCTCTTTGGGATATAGTGGAACTCCTCAAATTGTGCTCCACGGTTTTGATTGCAAGGGAAGGAGCATCTTGACCTTTGGGTGGATGGAAACTTGTATCATTTAGACCCTGCCACCCAAAAGAGTCCTCCTTTTCATACAGTGCATGATGTTGTTCGGTTTGTTGGCAAGGGACATGTTGGATTGCTTGGTTATTGCAATCGATTGAACCATTCTCAGACATTGGCTATGCAAGCAAGCAAGGTGCAGAGAGCCCAAGCAGAAGAACTTGCACATTTGGGAAATATTACTATTGTGGCAATGCATAATAGTATGCAAGATCTCCAATTGCAAAACAAAGAACTCAGTGACAAAGCACATGCACTGGACTTGGAGCAACATGAATTGGAAGAATCAATCCAGAACCTTGCTGAAAGCAAACAAGATTTGGAAATGTCTATCTATGGCCAAGTTCAACGTGCTATGGAGAAGGAACAAGAGAAGTCGATAGAACGAGTATAAAAGTTGAAGGGAACACCTTTGGGACTGAAGGAGAGGAAAAGACAATTGCAATCTATGGATGCATTGTCAACCAATAGTGGTGCTCGAAAGAGGAGAATACGGGCTGCAAGGTTAGTTCCCCAAATTTTCAATGAAATTTCTTACCCCAAAATATTTGTGGTGTTGCATTCTTTCCACTAAGACTCATTTGTACTCTACTTTAGGAATTTCATGGAGGATGTGATGGGAACAATGGAAATGGATGATAGTGATCCTTCATATGTTCTAAGAAGTTTAATAAAGCCAAGTGATGTCATGGGAAGTGTTGAAGGACCCTAGACAAAAAGGGCTACGTAAACAAGTTGCTAGAGAGGTAATAAAGGATTTCAAGGGCCTCATCCAAGCAAAGGAGGTGCTTGGAGCTTGTGATGCTGCTGGTGTAAGTCGTGAAGCTTACAACTCTATTTTTAAAATTTTCAAGTCTACTATGGAGGAAAAGTATAAGATATCTACAATGCCATTGCCAGCACCATGGTCTGTAAGGCTTGGACGTCAAGAAACAAACCAATGTGCTAGAGAAAAGCTTGGAGGATACCATTGTGTAAGTGGCACAATGACTTGGAAGGTTAAAAAGAAATCTAGCATCCAAACGTTTGAGATGAATGCTTTCAATAATGTTTACGTGGATGTAGAGAATTTGCAGAGAGCCATGGTCAAATTCTATGGGATGAGAGAAGAAGGTAAGAGAAATTCCCTCTTCACATTCAACTTTATTTCTTCTGATTTCTATATCCTTACTGAATTTCTCTTTCATTGTACAGATGGCAAGCTAGTATTTGTTATAAAAATGGATGAAGCTCAGTTGGTAAAAGAGCACAAGCTAGAGAGGGTGAGCGTTTGTATTATGAACGACGCCTTGTGTTTTGCTCAAGGGGATGAGGAAGTTGGGTTGAGAAGGACATATGGTGGCTTGCAGCCTTTGAGACCCCAAAGGAGTGCCACAAAACATTGAAGTGGGTTTTGGAGAGAACCAGCATTCCGTCAATTATTCGAAGACAAGAGGCAGGGCAAACATTAATTTTGGATGGGCATGGAAAGTTTCAAGTTGAATGGCATCTAGCTGGTGATTTGAAGACCCTCAAGTGCTTGTATGGTTGTGATACAGGTGCAGATGCAAAATGGACATGCTTGTATTGCACCCACTCTCATAAAATGCAAAAGGGAAGCCTACAATGGGAAAATGGCATCCTTTCCTTGCAACCAAAGTGTAGCCCCTAATCGTCACAAAAAGGATCCTAAGTGGGACCCCATTCTACCAATTCCATTGGAGCGGGTACACGTGTGTACTTTGCATGCTGAACTGCATATACTTGATAAGTTACTCTATCTCCATCTACTTTATGCTTGGAATTTGAGACACAAAGCAATGCACTACATGAAATGTTCGATTGGTTTTATAAATGTCTAGAGGCTAGGACTCTCAAATGCGATAAGGTAGAGGTCTCAAGTCTCGCAAAAGTGGTTTAACATGTCAAGAAGACAAGGAGATGTGATGCTTGGAAGTCCTCAATAGGGAGCCAAGGGGTTGCACTTTGGTTGCAACGTAGAGTCAGATAGGGGAGGCGTTGGGTCCTAAGAGAGCCCCAAATGTAAAATGTTTGATGAATAAAGTTAACACTATTTTGAGTCAATTATAGATTCCAACATTCACAAATTTGTTTGGAAATTACAGAATTGCATGTGCGACATGGCAGGGCGGAGGGGTGAGTGGGTTGGGAGGGAGGGTGGTGAAGATTAAGTATTACCGAACTGGCGACAAAACACTAGGGGGGGAGGAGGTGCACTCAAAAAACCCTAATTTAAAAGAAAAACCCTAAAGTGCTTTAAAAAAGACTATATAAAGCACTTCAAAACCCTAAAATCCCTCATTTCTATGGCACGAGTTAAACAAACTGCTAGACCCACTAGACGTCATTTAGATGCTACCCGTTGTCCTCCTCAAAATGCCATGGCCTTCGAACACACTGCAAGCCCCAGTGGCCAAGAGGGCAATGATCACCAGGGATCTGAAGGCGGTTCTCATCATCAGGAGTCCAAGCAATGCGAGTGCCCACCATCCAACTCTCATGGGGGATCCCACGGATCTCAACACCATGAAAAATCCTAGCATGATGAAGGATCCAAGCACGATCAGTGGTCCTCTCAGTCCTTCCACACAACTAACTGTGGAAGTAGAGAGGTCTCCCAAGAGGGGCAAAATAGTCCAGTCAATCCTGATCAACTGCCCCTCCCTCCTCCGTGGGGTCTTGGCGTGGAGCATCTAGACGAACAAGGGGAGCAAGAAAGGCAAAGAGAGGGATGGAGAAATTACAGGGGCCACAACAAGAGGAAGTATTTGGCGGGCTCACAAATATAATGAACCTTGGCCCCAATCCTCCAACCAAGCAGACCGCACGGAAGAGCATCATTAACCCTATGTGCCTCGAGATGATCAGATATGAGGAGCCTCTAGTATGAGCTGAGCAAGAGCCTCAACCTGTTGTCTCATAGCCTCGTGAAAAGGAAAAGAGACCAAGGACAAAGTAGACCCCTAGACACGAGAAGCCACCTCGAATGACCCACTAGACACAGGAAGAGGAGTCTGAAGAGGTGGTTGCAAGAGAGGACAGGCGAAAGAAGTTCAAAGCGGACAAGCGGCCATGGAGTCATGTCCAAAGGCCAGTGCAGGGTCCCCCAAAGATTAAGAGGTGCAAAAAATCATGCATGAAGGCACTTCAGGAGATCTGCAAGTTCCAAACCACTATGGACAATCTCATTCCCCATGCACCCTTCCAGCGTGTTGTATGTGAAATAGCACAGCATTACAAGAGTGATGTGCGTTTCACTTCAAGCGCTATGGGAGCAATTCAAGAGGCAACGGAGCAGATGATAGTAGGTCTTTTTGAAGACACGAACTTATGTGCTATCCATGCCAAAAGAGTAACAGTGATGGACAAGGACCTTGCACTCGCCAAGCGCATCCGCTCCGATCACTTTCTTAGGCCGTAGATGTTGTTTAGGCTCATTTGGTGTAACCTGAATCATTTTGTAGATCTCTGCCCTTTGAGTCCAATTGAGTCCAATGAATAAAAGATATCTTTATGTTCTATTAGTGTTCCCATGTTATTATACATGTTGCGTGATTCTTTCCATCAGTTATTGCAAGTTCAGTGTGAATTTGAGTCAAATGATGTTTTTTCACTGTGCGACAGAAGGCAAATGTGTTTGGCGTCACGCGGGGAGCCCAAAAATGGTAAAACCTTCTATGGCATGTATGGGGCCTGTTTGACCAAGTAAAACTCGCTATGGCGCATATGGGCCTGTTTGACTTGGTCAAATAGGCCCCATATGCGCCATAGTGGGTTTTACCATTTTTGGGCTCCCCGCGCGATGCCGAACACATTTGCCTTCTGCCGCGCGGTGAGATTCTTACTGGATTGCTCAGAAATGACCATTATAGCACAAATATTTATCTGATCGCATGCTTTTGAACAGAATAGTGAATGAAAATATTAATGCCAACAACAATTAAAGTTACAAAATACAATGACAATATAAAATAAATTTTGTAAAAGAACACAAAATGGGGCACTGTATAAAAAGTATAGCTGTATTCATATAAAATAAAATTTCTATACAATAAGGCTTCAGAGCCTTTCTCTCTTCTCTAAAACACTGAGAACATCGGGCTTTGAATTCCCAAATACACTCCTAGCTCTAAACCTATTTGATAAAGAGTCAATGCTATTATCGTTGCTGGCAAGGACATGGCTGCTACCGTCAATGCCATATCTTGAAAATTGGTTCCAAAGGCATTGAGGGCAGCCATGCGGTTCACCAAAATGACCTTGTCAGCATTGTGATTGATGTCAGCATGACCAATCACTCTTGACAAGGCCTTGTACTTCTGGAGATCATCAATGCCATGTGGAGAAAACTTTTTGTGGATAACCACAAAGCGCCCTTTTGCTTGGCCAAGGTAATGTGCCACTGAGTGATCTTGGCCGAAGCTACTGTGAACAAGGCGTTGCCGAGATGAGAATAGGTCGACCTCAAATGCCTCCTGCAACAATCCAACATTACATTAGAATTCCATTAAAGCAAAAGTATACCAAGAGAGAAGAAATTCAAAGCTCATAGTTTCTTACCACTATGGAGTCATCATGCTCATTCCTTCCTCTTTGTTAATGAAGATGGATCTAGAGGCCTCCTGTTGTGTGGAGTGAGATGTAGAGGCTTCTTCTGGAACATCAGGTAGGTCAGAGTAGATTGATGTCTCAGCTTCTTTGATTTGGGCTAGTGTTAAAGCAAGAACCTCTTCTATTGAATCATCTACTCCCAAAAACCCAGGTTATTGCATAGTCGTGTCCACCTCGTATCCACACAGGATACCAAGAGCTTCATCCTCCTGAAGACCAAACATAACCTCTATGTCATGGAGAAAGAGGTATTGTTCTCCATCGACAAGAAGGGGAGCAAGAAACCATATCATTGTTGCAGGGTCAACAGAGGTGGTGCCCAAGGTGGATGGAATTTGAGAAGTAGAATGGGGTTTAGGAGATCGCTGGAGCACTTCCAGGCCAATGCAACTTCCCGCCCCTCAGCTTCTTCATCTATGGGCTCTTCATTGTAGTTGTTGGGCTCATCTACAAAAATAAGAGGATCGGAAAGAGCAGGGGCAGGGTCAGGGCTTGAGAGTGAGGCCTCCTCTTCCATTTGTCCCTCCTAGAGCAGGAAAATAAAGGTCATTTCCCAAGACAGGAACCTATTTCCTGTGTTTTTGATGACTCCACATGCTAGGAGGTCATCAGTGTCCACCTCCCTAAACCCTAGGGGTGTGAGCTAGGCTCGAAAATGATCTAAACGCTTCACGAACCTGGGTTCTTGATTGAACAAGTACTTCAAATAATCAATTGGGACCCATCTTTTTGTAGACTCATCAAGTTGATATGCAAAAGTCGCGATCATAGTCTTGCATGTACTTGATGAGGTCTTCAAAATCGTCTGGGCTCCCAAGTAGGTGCCTAGGACATCTATGCTCTTATCAAAGACTGGAAATAACTCCTCCTCTCTATCAATTAATGGAGTATGGGAGATGAAATCGTGGAAGGTAGACCTAGCAGAATCCATGGTAGTTTGGTAGCTAGAAGAACTATGGCTATGATAGTGAAACTTTGAAACTAAAGTAACTTTATAACCTAAATATACCCAAATGTTCTAAATATAAAAAAAAAGAAGAATTATAAATTTTTTGGGAAAAACTTGACATTGACATGAAACAAAACCATTCAAAACATCAAATTAATTGCACCACTATTAATTGGAAAATGTCAAAATCCACAATTGTTCCACCCCACATTTTCTAGACAATCTTCAATATTGTAGGAGGGATAAAAGTGGCACTATGCATGAGCTTCTCTGCACGCTTTCCTACCTTTTCACCATTTAAGGTAAAGTGAAAGGACTCAGACATGCCATCCTCCATGACCAATAGGTGTTCCCGCACGTCCCTGAGAGTCCACTGTGACGTGATAGTCACATTCTTGACATCTCCCAAATGAGAACCAAGTACATAAACTTACCCCTGTATTATCATCATCGTTAGAGTCAAGGGGGAGCCAATTGCCACTTGTTTTCTTCTAGCGCCTATATTGGAAAGTAAAATATAACATTTGGTGGGAGATGTGGTACTTGACAACCACATTGTCCTTACATACATGGCATTGAAACAGATCACCCTTTTGTTCACCTGACCTGCTTCCCCAATTCACCCCAAGCAATTCCTCAAGGGCATTCTCATGTAGGCACTTGCATGACCACATGGTTTTTGTTCTGTGCATCTGGATATTATGAAAACAAGAAGCAAAAATGTGCAGAGGCATAAACCAAGACAACCTTACCCATTTAGAGCCAAATGTAAACTTCATGGCCATGCCCACATCCTTTGCAATCTTTTCCTTGTATGATTGCATTGTTCTTGTGTCCACCATGCTGCAATAGCCTGACGCCGTCCTTGGAGTAATGTACTTGGCATTATACCAATAGATATTTCTCTATTTCAAAGTAGAGGACTTCTCTCCAGCATGCATTTGCCTTCCTAAATCCTCATGAATGGCAGTAAACTTACCTAAGAAGCACTCGACTGGTTCCCACTCCTCAAAGTCTGAAGGAAATACAACTGCTATGCACAAGTGCTATTTCAAAATACAATTTCAAACTGACTCATCACACTGGTTCTATTTCAAAATACAATTTCAAGCTGACTCATTACACTTCAAAATCTTACACAAAATGCAGACTTACAATGCGATGGTATTGTCAATTGATTGCTTGATGAAGGAAGGCACATGTCCTTCCCCATGTAGATGTGTTGCACCTTTGCAAGCAATCCTTTCTTCCCAAGCTTGAACTTCATGATGCGGCCCTTCCATTCATGCAAAAAATCATCTCTTTTGCTCTTGGGAAGCTTATGTGGACCCTTGGTAGATCCTCTCATGACTATCCAATCATTCAAGCTGTAGGTGCAAGGCACCCATTCACCCAGTGCATTTTTGCTCCTGTGGGACACAGAGTACATGTATGGTCTCCTCACCATGCTTGTACAGAGGTCACAATAGCAATAGTGGACTAGAAAGTGCAGCTTGGAGGGAGAGAGCAGCTCTGATAGAGGGAGAGAGAGGGAGAAGGTATAGAGGGTGCAACTGAAGGTTGAGAGAAGCTCCAAGTGGTGCTGTAGCTAGGAATGGAGGGAGAAAGAGTAGAGGGGGATGAGCAGCTGCTCCAGGAGATATTGTAGCTAGGAATGGAGGGAGAAAGAGCAGAGGGGGATGAGCAGCCACTACAGAAGGTACTGTAGCTAGGAATGGAGGAAGAAAGAGCAGAGGGGGATGAGCAGCTACTGCTGTAGGAGGTGTTGTAGCTAGGAATGGAGAGACAATGAGTAGCTGCTACAGGAGGTGCTGGAGAGGGAGAAACACAGTAGACCAAAGTAGGAGGGGGTAAAGAAGATGCCAAATGAGTTCCCATGTTTGAAAAATGGAGGGAGAATGGAGGTGGACCAGAGAAGAGGAGGGGGCAGGCCTGTAACAAGCTGAGAGGGGGGAAATTTTCACCCAGAAGGGCCCACCACCTCTTGAATGACTTGTAGGTTTGTTTGGGGGAGGTGCATATGGGAGAAGGGTCAAGCATGGGTTGAGGAGGGGGGGGGATGGTTTGAGTGGTCCCCGGTGTAAGAGGAGTAGCCAATAGGGGCTATTTGTAGGTCTGCCAACCCTCCACCTCAACATGGAATTGCCCCACAAAAAGGAGCACTCCCATTGGTACACCTCAAATACCTCACTAATCCCTTGAAATTAGGAAACACTAATTGGGGACCCTTTGGAGACCCCAATTCTCCCCTAATGTTCAAGGCTTGGAGGTGGCGGGGCATGTAGTCGTGAGGGAGAGAGTGCCTTATGGACATGTCATGGAGAATGGAGAGGATTTGGTGGTTGGTTTTCTTTCTTCTGTTGTTTGCATTTATCACAATAGGTAAGAAAAGCTTAGATGTATTCAAACTTCCATTGTTTGTATGCAAATGCTTTCCTTCATGGTTGTATTTGCTAGACATGGGGGCCGTCATCCACTCATGTTCTACGAGGAGAGCCAAATATTATTTGACATACTTCACATCAAGAAGAGGAGTGACTCATGGACTCACCATCTTCCAGAGGCAAAGAAGATGGCAGGATCTTCATTGAGTAGGCATGCTAGAGGATCAATGGAGAGGTCCACTAGTTTTGTGGGTTGTATTTTGAGCTTGCTATGTCCTGCAAGTAGCCTTTGCATGGAGATGGGATGTGGAACAACATCATTTATGCGAGCATGCCAAGCTACTAGTCGTTCTTGCTTTTCTTTTGATAGTGACAGTAGTGTTGTGCATTCCATTGTGGATCAAGCATCATGTGCAAAGAGAGCTAGATTGGATGTAGGTACTAAAAAAGGGGATGAGTCTAAATATGCCATGATGCCTACCACCAATCCGTATGATGACTCATAGTGAGACACTAGTTACTTGGATAAAAGTTTCTTTTTTTGATATTTTGAGACCTCTAAAGTGGTGTTGTCTCTTTTACATATTTTCAGAACTTTAAAAAGTAAAATCTGATTTTTGAGAGTGGCAAATCCATATGGCCTATATGTGATATGATGTCTTGATACTGCTTAAGAATTTGTAGTGCCTTGTTTTGTGAGCAAGAAGATTATATTGGCAGTTTGATAATCCATAACTTGAAGAACTCCTGTGCTTATTGTAATGTCAAGTTGATTTGTTGATTTTTGTAGCTTCCTACCATGCTATGCGTAAGAATGGCAAAGCAAATGGAGGTAGGCAGGAAGTATGATAGAAGGATAAAAGAAGTATGATAAAAGAAATGGCAAAGCAAATGGAGGCAGGCACGAAGTATGATAGAAGGATAAGAGACAAGAAAGTTGCTCAATGCTTGTTTGTAGATGATGAATGCTCTAAGGTGTAGCACATACCTCACCTTCCACTCATTAGAAAACATCTCATTTTGGCTTCTTTGAAACAACTCCATTGCTTTGATTTCCAAAGGACATTGTACAAAGTTTTTATTTGATGAATATTTAAAATAGTCCTATTGAAAGATATTTTTTGGTTCTCATTAATCTTCTTATTGAGTATTATGGTTGTATATTCCATGTTATGGCATAGAAGTTAGTCACGAAATTTCTTGTCACTCAAGTAGTTTGTTAAGTCACTGAAGTTCATGATATGGCAATGAAGTCAATAGCGTAATTTATTAAGTCACTCATGCTACTAATTCAATCAATGAAGTTAATGAATTTAGTAGGAAGTACAATTAATAGCAAGAATTTGAGAATAATGAAAAAGCTTTAGAACTTACATTATGTTCTCATACATAGCTTGGCTCGCTTGTGGCGGCTCGACTTTCTACTTGGCTCACTTTTGGTGCTCGGCTTTCTAACTACCTCGCGTTCGACCCTTGGGCAAGTGCCCTCTTCGACGATCATAGTATCCAAGCGGAATATTCAGGAGGTGGCTTCTATGGGCCTGCAGTGGTAGCACAGGCCAATCCTGTTGCTCCACGTCAGTTTGAGCAACCGAGCCGTAAGTCGCCCACTTACTCAAGGTTAGCTATCAAATAGTTAGTGGTTAGTTTGGTTGGATGTCCGACTATAGGACTGTAGTTCAGTTAGCTGGCTTGTTAGTTCGGGCTGGTTAGGTTAGTAGTTAGGACGTTAGTTTGTTTGTGCCTTGAACGTTTTTGGATCCCAAAGGCCGAGTGGGTCTTGCGACGAGGGATTCGTAACCGAGTGAGTCTTAAGGAACGAGATCGGTTTAGTTAGGCCAATGGCTCGTCACGTTCAAACGAAGGGGGTTCTACTCGTTGGATCTCGATGGGAGACGCAAGGCATGAGAGATATCTGAGTGGTTTTTTAAAAACAATTTGAGGATTTACTCACCCCTGTTACAGTTGGTATCAGAGCATTCGAGTAGAACGGGATGACAGTGGCGGACTCCATGGAGGTAGACGAAGTTGCCCTCAAATCAGAAGCACAAGTACGAGACCAAGGACACGGTAGTAGGACCAAGGCCAAGTTCGAAGAGCTTGGCAACCGCATCGACATTCTAGAAGAAATCGTGCTCAATCTAAGGGCAGATTACGAGATGCTCTAGCAGCAGCTCTCGGCCCTCCGGCTTCAAGTAGAGCCCTTGGCAGAGAAGAAGGATGAAGGTGGCTCTGGCAAGGTCAAGGTAAAGCCTAAGGAGCCGAAAACGTATAAGGGAGCCCGTGAAGTTAAAATTCTTGAAAACTTCACGTATGACATGATGCAGTATCTGGCGCTATAGCAAAGAATACCAACGCTGACGAGCAGGTCTTGAATGCATGGATGTATCTGGTTGACGATGTTAAATAGTGGTGGCATAACTACAAGGAGGACAAAAGACTCCAGAGGAACACGTATACAATTAAGACCTGGGAGGATCTAGAGCAGCGTCTTTGTAAGCAGTTCCTGCCAGCGCATATCGAATGGAAATCCCACGATGCGCTTTGGCAACCTCCATCACGCAAGTAGAAGACTCCAAAGGCAAGGTCGTGAAGACGGTCAATGCACCCGGGCAATCTGTGGCGCGCATAGCCAAGAATGTTCAAGTGAATGTAGGAGGACGAGATAGTCGTTGTGCGAATTCACCATCGTAAAAATGGACGACTTCGACGTAGTATTCAGTCAGACATGGTTACGGGCTAGTAAGGCCATGATCAACCCTAGTAATGATTAGGTCATTCTCTGTCAAGTCAGCTATACAGCTCAAGAGAGCCATCCGTAAAGGCTAGCAGTTGTTCATGGCACTCATCTGGCCAGTGGAAGGTGAACTCGGTCCTCAGGAGGCACAACCGGCTCAGCACATGCGGAAAGGAGTTGAATTTAAAGACGTCATGCCCGATAATTTGCTAAAGGAACTGCCACCGAAACATGAGCTCAACCATTGCATCGAATTGTACCCAGGATGAAGGCTCCTTATCGCTTATCACATGAGGAGAACCTTGAACTCAAAAGGCAAATCCAAGAGCTCCTGGAGGTGACTTTCATCTGTCCGTCAAAATCCCCATACGGTGCACCATTATTGTTCGTTAAGAAGAAATAAGGGAACCTCAGACTATGCATCGACTACCGAGCGTTGAAGCCGTCAAGAATCGATATCCCCTCCCTAACATGAGGGAATTCTTTGACTCGCTCGTGCATGCCCGCTATTTCACTAAGCTGGATCTTTGCTCGGGCTACCATCAGATTCGGATAGCCACTGAGGACATGGAGAATACCACCATGCGTACGAGATATGGGACCTATGACTGGCTTGTACTTACTTTCGGCCTCACGAACACTCCTGCAACCTTTCCCACTTTAATGATGGAAATTTTCTGGGATGCTTTGGATGGCTCATCAAGGCTGCATGAGTAAATCAAGATATGATCTAAGTACCTTCAGCACTTACGGTTTGTGTTTGAAAAATTGCATGCGAATAAGCTTTATTTAAAAGAAAGCAAATGCAGATTCCCTAAGGATGTAGTTACCTTCCTAGGTTTTAAGGTGTCACAAGGAAAGTTAATGATGGATGAAGATAAGATTTGGGCCATCCAAGAATGGCTGATTCTATAGACAGTGCATGACATCCATGCATTTAATGGTATGGCATTGTTTTAAAGGTCTTTCATAGACATGTTCTCGGAAATCACAGACCCCTCACACATTTGACAAGGAAAAATGTCAAATGGTGGTGGACCGAGAAGCATATAGTCGCATTTGAGAAGCTTAAGTAGATGGTAAGCAGCGATCCCCATCCTGGCTCTTCCAAACATTGATCAAGGGTGGAAGCATGTTAACCCGCTATGCTTTTTGTGCTTTTTAGCATTGATAAGATAGCATGAGTTGAAAGCACACACATTTGAAAATGATTCATATTCATTTGATATTTTTATTTTCTAAAATAATGTTTAAGAGTACGTGAATAATCATAACAAGGCATGGCCTCGTTCTCAACTAAATCCAGGTGAAATTGAATGACAGTTGGGAGCCTTAGTGAGTAGCTCAGAAAGTGCAAATTATGTAATGGGTGACGTCCTTACACAACCTGATCATCATGGCTGGGAAGGGAAGGAGTGGCGAGCATGGGCTCCACAACTTCAGGGAGGGAAGGAAGCACAAGAGAGAACAGGTTTAAGAGAAGCCAAAGCCACCTCCAGCTCGAACTTCGAAGAAGACTACCAAATGTGATGAGGAAGGAGGTGAAGAGAACAAGAAGCAAAAGACAAAACCCCTCAAAAGAGGAGGAGCCTCTTCTACTGTTGGTTTGTCCTTTTTCTGTACCTACAAGTTGTTTTTTCTCTATGTCTTATCTCCACATCACTTATTCTGTGTTCAGGGCGATGGAAAGCTCCCAAACTTGAGTATCCAAAGCAAAGGAGGTTGTGTCTTACAAAGGAGGCTTTTCATGTAGAATATGGCCTTAGTTTGATGGGAGGTGATCCAAAAACCTTAAAGGAGGCTGATCTGTCCAAGAGGGAGTGGTTGGGCGTGTTTAAAAGTCCCAAAGATCTATCTATCTATAGAATTAAGTGGAGTAGTTCGTCTTGAAGCATATAGGAATTTTCTTCTTTTCCACAATAAGGTGTACCAAAAACAATGCCGTACTAATATGGCAGTTGTGGGGGCTAAAGGCCACTATATCTTAACCCTGATTATGTACTTGATACTCAAACACATATATATATGGATGACATAGAAGCATGGATGTTTTTATCAAAGCTATAATTACATATTAATATAAATTCCTGGTGAAAGTTTATCAAGTGAGTTTTTTTAGTTTCACAACAAAAGGCAAAACACAAAACACATAACCTTGTTTTTGGAGTAGTACTCTAGGCAGGGAACCTCAAAATTGACCAAGTGATGATAAAAAGCTTCAAAATATAAAGTCTTTATTTTCTTATACCACAAAGTTTGTGACTTCGTTTGTTGATGGAGTTCTCTCTTCAACCAGATTTGCCATGCCTTTCTTCTTCTCATTGCAAAACTTCTCTGAATGATTGTTCTTACCACAATAAGTGCAAGGATTGATCGTGTGGCAATATTTTTCAAGATGATTGGTCTTTCCACAATGCTTGCATGCCTTGTACTTGCTCTTTGATGTAAACTTGACTGCAAGTGCTTGTGTGTGCTCTTCACCCTTTCTTGAAGTCTTCTTTGTCTCTTCCTCTTGTAGAGCACTGATGATGCCCTCTACTATGGGTTGGGGAAGATTCTTCAAGGTAGTCATTTGAACATAATCTTAGTCTTGAGGCATACTCTTCAAGAGCATAGCCATAGCATCATCTTTAGTAAATGGAGAGTTGTTTGAGGCCAATTGTGTCATAAGACTCCTCAAAGTATTAACATGAGCTGTAACAGTGTCTCCAACCATCTTAGGTTCAAAGAACTTAATTTTCAAATTCAGCTTGGAAGTATGAGAAGTAGCACCAAATGACACATCTAACTTATGCTAGGCCTCAGAGGGGGATTCCAAATCAGAAATATGATGTACAAAATTATCTCCCAATCCTAAAGTAATGAGTGCATAAGCCTTCTCTAGCCTTTTGGCATCTATAGGTGTAGTTGAAGAAGAGTCACTTGCCTTCCCTTTACCTTTGGTTGTGGTTTATTCTCCTTCTTGAGATGATTGATTCCGTGGCATGACCAAGTCCTACCAATTCTCTTTCATAAGTGCAAATTCGATTTTCATTGCCAAGTGTGAAAACCTTGGCCATTGAACTTATCTAGATCTTAAAAGTGGCCATTGAGAGGGTATAATCAGGCAGTGTCTACTCTCTTACAAATGGTTAATCTTTCTGAACAAAGAAGTCTCCCTCACCATACAAATGCAAAGTTATTTGCTATGTACTCAGAAAATCCCAAATTCCTGGCGTAGAAATATCTCGTAGGATTTTCCCAAAGTCTCTTGGAAGGAGTTTTCCTTACCCTGATCTTTTCCCTTCTTATTGACTTGGACTTCTTCACATAGTTCTCATTTGAAGAAGTAGAAGAGCTAGTCGTGATTATAACTCAAGTACTCATCAAAAATCATAGTGCATGTGTATCATCTTCAAATCAAGGAAGATAATCACAATGGAAAAAATACTAAAAGAGAGTATTTGAACCAAACTACCAACATCAATTGAGAGATAAGTGACCAACTATGGAAGTGTATTGTCACTTTAGAATCCTCAAAACAGATTATCAATTGCTTCACCCATCAAACATCCAAAAAACTATCAAAATGCCTTGCAGAGCACTAGCACAACTTGGAGGGATGAATTCACACAACTAGAGAAGATATTAAAAGGGCTTTCCATGCAAAAGTAAAGCTTGAATACCAAAGTAAGTCCAGCATAGAGCTTAGGCAAAATTATGCGATATTCTATCTGGGAAAAGTGCACCTTCTTTGACTGGTAGTTGTGTAAATTCTCCTTGCTGGAGCAAGTATTGGTCCTGAAACATGGTTACAAGGTGTCATGTAGTGTCGCCCACCTATGACTCAGAGGAATTAGAGTATAGTTGAGGCTATGGGTAGAATTATGCAAAAGGTCGACGAACTATTTTCTTGTTGGCACGGGCGATAGAGGAAAAATGTCACGAAACGCTTTGAGCCAAAGGTGCGCCCCAAAGCGAGGAAACTTCCGTTCTAAGGGATATGGAAATGGTTGTGTGAGGACAGAGAAGAACTTAGCTAAGCAAAATATGATGGAAAAGATGGTAGAAATGAAGAAGAACGTGGAGGGTGGAGATGAAGGTGATGAGGTGGCATATTGAAGCTAGAATGGACTAGGGGCTCAAGGAGGCTCTGATACCACATCTTGGAGAGTGGGAGAGAAGATGGACATCATGGAGAAGAGTGTGGGAACCAAATGGAAAAATGTTCCATTGAATTGAGAGGAAATCCTCTCTTTCATAGAATGGGAGAGAGGGTGGCCTATATCATAGACACCTCTCCTACATCAAAGGAAATCAATCCCTACATCAAAGGGACTCCTAAATCAAAGGCACCTCCCCATGGGGGGGCCTTTGCATTACATCATCACTTATGTCATAGTCTAGACACATCATAGCACTTGGTGTGCTACACACACACACATGATCATAGGACAAACCCTTGATCACACAATTCCCAACAGTCTATTCATCTTAATTTTACATATTTATTTATTTTATTTTATTTTTTCTTATTTCAAATGGATGCTTTAATTTTTAATATATTCTAATTTCCTAATTTAATACTAAATTTATTTATTTATTCATTTATTTATTTAAACCTTAATTTATATGAAAGGTTTGTAAAAGTTGTAATACATATTTTAGATCTTAATATATTCTAATATATTAAAATATTAGTATATTTTAAAATAATGTAATAAATTTTATATTTAAATTATAATTTAATACTAAATAAATATATTTAAATCTTAATTTAAATGAGAGTTTTTAAAAATTATTTTTATATCTATCCTTATGTCAGCATAAGTAGACACACAAATCTCACATAAGGCATGCTCATGTGAGCATAGGTAGGCACATAAGCCTCAAGCCTCACATAAGGCTTGAGTCTTATGTGGGCATATAAGGCTCAAAAGGGGCTCAAAGGGCCTTGTGTGGACATGTAAAGGGTCGTGGTCGGATCAGATTCAATCTGAGCCATACAATCGCAACATTTTTAGAAAGGGAAAATGCCCGATCCTTCCACTCCAAACTCATTCCATAACTGGACACTTGCCAACCCATGCCACATAGCCCACTTTCCACCAACCAAAGTAAGTTTGGCCGCCTCTCCCATGACCCTCCATGGGGGGAATGCCCTTTTTCTCCCAAGATAGGCCTCTTTGACCCATTCCCCTATAAATAAGGTGCATGCCTTATGTGCCTACATAAAAGGGTCAAGCCTTATGTTGGACATCTTCACATTTAGAGCTTTCAAAATATGTCTTCACATTTTTATTTTTTTTAGCAAATTAAAGTCACAATATGAGGGTTATGAAAATTTTGTTTCTTTGATTTCTTTAAATTTTATCCAAAAAGTTAGAGGTTTTTTAAACATGTCTTCTTATTTTGATTTTTTAATCAAATTAATACCAACTAATGAGGGTTTTTCAAAAATAGTTTGTAGAATTTAAATTTTTTTCTCATTTTATACCATAAAGTTAGGGTCTAGTTCTTAACCACTTAAATTATTTTAGAAGCAACTAAATCATATTTTTCATTTCCATTACTATATTAAATTATCTTTGTTTAAATGTGGTATTGTTTAGCAAAAATGAAGTGGTTTCTTTTGGGGAAATACTCAACCTTAATCTCTTGAGCTTATGTCACTTTTAACATTGTAATGAGAGAAGGCGTGTGATAATAATCACCAAGGTGATTTGCCCTTAAGTAGATTAAATGTTCTACAAGGAGACTTTGAAACACTTAGTGATTATTACAATGTAAAATTATTGACATACAAGCACAAAGATCCTTTGGGATCGACATGAGATCATTCCAAAGTCTCTTCTTCCTAATTATATTACATTGCAAATCTTTCTTGAGGGAGAAAAGGTGGATATGTTCTCTTGGCCAGGAGAAGTACTAGGAGTTGGCACATTTATTGGCTATATTCACAATATAATTTGCATGATCAATATTATTAAGTTGACAAGTGAAGGAATTAATCAAGTGCAATGGATTGTTGTGAATCACATTTACAAGTGCAGAACGCTATCATTTGGGGGGTAGCATTCATGAAATCCCATGTGCTTAAACAATTATCTTCAATGTGATGGACAACACAAGTCTAATGTACTACCAAAATAATGGAAGACGACATTTAAAGGGCACCCAATCTAAAAATTCACAATCGCAAGGGCAAGGGGTTGGTGGAATAAGTAATGCAAGTCCAACAAGGAGAAATGATAAATCTAACGATATTGGTCATGAAGTACTACTAGAATTCACGATGTCAATGATGTTTGTGGAATAAGTGATGCAATCATAGAGATTGATAATAAATATAGTGATATTGGTCATGAAGTACTTACTAGGATTGAGGGTATTGATGCTATTTGTGGGACAAGCAATGCAATAACAGGGGTCAATGATAAATTTAGTGATACTTGTCATGAAGTAAGTATACGGATAGAGGATATTTAGGCCGTTTGTGGGATAAGTAATGCAATAACTCGGATTGATGATATAAATGATATTGTCCATGAAGTTATTACTAGGGTGGAGGATAAAGATGCCATTTGTGGGACGTGGATTGATTCAGACATTAGTGGCATTGCTCATGAGGGTATAAATAATAGACCAACACCAATTTGTGATAGAGGTGGACTTGATGTTTGCATTGAAATGGAACTGATTCAATGACATAATCAATGAAATTCTTTCGGATTTAAATTATTGGCTTCAATGAACTTGTCTAAAAGATTACCATTTCCAAGGTCTTGTCTAAAATATTATCATTTCTAAGGTATTGCAAATCATCAAATAGCTCTCAAGGTCATCCAATATTTGACTTTACAAATGAAGGTGCAAGAGAAATGCAATTTGAAATGGACAATGATGTCAGGTCCAATAGGAAAAGAAATATGCTAGGCTAAAAAAGAAAGTATGTAAGTGTTAAGGTGAGAATCATGGTACCAATTCCAAAATTTAAAGGGCATGTAATGCTATCTAAAAAGAATATAGAAGAAACTCTAATGAAAGTTTGTTGTAAGAGATTTTGCCTTAGAAGAGTTACAAAGGAAGATTGTGACACTATATGCGTAGGTATTTGGAGCAAGAACGGTCCAAATAGATGTAATCATCTCCTTTAAAAAAATTATTGCTTCCTTTGACAATCTGAAAACAACTTAAAGACAATGCTAAACAGACCTCGATTTAATGGAATAGTCATTTAACTGAGGATATCGATTTTTAAATGGATTATCACATGATACTCACTGGGGCATACAAGTAGAGGTTAAATATAAAGTGATTCAGATAGTTCATGGAAGCGTATGCAAGTTAAAAGGACCAAGGAGCACCTTTAATCCAACCGAAACTTTAAAGAAAATCTTTGAAGACAATGCATTGCCACCATAACCTCATCTTCAACAAATAATGTCAGATGGAACTATCATGTGCCCACGTCATCTTCATCTAGGAATGACAAAGAACATTGTGCTAGAGTCCATTAATAAAACATTACAAGACAGAGAAGAGAGAGAAATTTCTAGAGAGTTTTTACAAAATTTGGCATGGACAATTTTGCAATGTGAAAACACCATCAGAGCAAATAATGTCAAAATGCAAGACATGTGATGAATTGAAAAGTGCCATTGAACATAGTAAATGTGAGCAACTTTGAGGAAAATATATAAGATGGAGAGCAATCCATTTACGTCATATGCAAGATGCTAGAATGTTGTATGCTTCTTGGAGGGAGGAAGCTATTTCAGAGATCAAGAATTCTATGTGCATCACCATTAATGGCATGGATCAAAATACTTGTATTTTAGCCTTAAGAAAGACTCTCTTGGGCTCCATTAAATAGATCCAAGAGTTCCACCAAGTTGAGATAAGTCACCGGTTGTACAACATCAACACGCTTGTTCCTATTCAAGACCATAAGTACAAAGGATTGTTGTGAACCTTTCCATGAGACCCATGTGCCCATGTGTCTCTTAACGTGAGAACCATGTGCCATCAACTTACCACTTCTGCCATTCTAGTGAGTGTCACAAATCCCATGATTCTTAACACCTTCCCTCAATGTAACATTGGAGAGAGTTACATTTGCTACAAAGAATCATGCTTTTCTAGATTAGGGGCTTTGTAACTTAGGTCTATACTAGGTAGGATTATTACAAATGTGGCCTACAAAAGATTTTAATATGATGGTAATGTTGCCACCATATTTTTTTCCTCCTTCTTACCATTACATTTCCATGATAAGTGAACCAATCCTCCACATTCGCTGCATTGCTTCTTCTTGGTATCTTTGATGTAGCACTTTGCCTCAGTATGTCCCTTCTTTTTGTAAAAACAACATTTGATGACATTGGATTTGAGGTACAATACTGCTACTATTGATGTAGAAGTACCATTTGATTTGAGCCATTTCTCCTCATTGAGAAGAGAAGAAATGACTCCCTCAAGTGTAGGAGTAGGAACACTTTTCAACGTCATGATTGACTAAGGTAGCATAGGACTTAGCCACAACTTTTAGGAGAATAGCAATTGCATCCTCTTCTTTTATTTTAGCTTTTATGGATGCTAATTGCACATTGCACCCTAATTCCCTTCAAATGCAATATGAAGGGACCAAGATCTTGTGTGAAGCCCAGGAATAGTCGGAGGACACTTTGTCAATTATATGACCGATTGGAAGATCCTTCAAGAGGGCTTATGGTGGCCCAAGATCATTGAAGATGCAATGATGTTCACCCAAGTGCGGCATGTGTCAATGGTTGGGGGCCAACCTAACATCAAACATCTCATGTCTCATACGCCAATACTACCCCTCAAACCCTTCTAGAAGTGGGGCTTGACTTTGTTGGCCCATTTGAGGAGTAACCACCAGTATGTGGTGCCGATGATAGACTATTGTACCAAGTGGGTTGAAGCAGGGGCCATGCATGATAATTCAGTGGCTTCAATAGCCAAATTTGTTTACGAATAGATCATGACCCTTCCGAGTTCCCACATGAGATTGTCAATGTGATCAGGGAGATCATTTCATTAATGATGACAATGTCCAAAATGACTAAAAGACATACGATTGTTGACAAAATGTCCACAATATACTATATCCAAGAAAATAAGCAGGCTCAATCTAGCAGCAATGCCATTGGGGATTTCTCATGCGGGACCACACATCAGTAGAGTACTTTGTCATGCCCTAGCTGATACAAGCTACCTGCAATAATTCAAAAGGACTGACTCTGAAGGGCAAGTCGCTTATGCCTATAGGTGTTGATCGAGGATGCCAATATATATGGTGTAGACCTTTTATGAGAATTGCAGGATTAGTCCGCGACTAGAGCTCAAATAGAATACATTGACATAAGGATGAGCAAGTCATAAGGATGGATCTCCAAACTTGGAAGGCTCGCCTATGTCTAGGAATCTATTCGTAGTCAAATCTAACACCACTAATAGGTAAACAGGGTAAATGTATTCAATGCTCATCAAGAAGAGGACAATGGAAAGAGTGTTGTAGACTCTTGGTGTGATCCTTTACCAGAGTTAGAAGATTCAACAAATTGACCGAATCTGAAATCAAACTGTCAATCCATTTAGGTATCAGGATGCTTACCCTCCCAGAGATATACCAAACTTCCATCATTAAATAGATACATCCATTGGCTGTATACATTAGTTCAAGGCCTTGATCGAATTTCCCATGACGAAATACAAAACCACTCCTTCAGTCTGGCATTCAATCCAAGTCCATAGCAATCAACCCACAAGAAGGCTACTCCTAAAAATGGAGTAGATCCACAAGAACCTACTACAACAGAAGATACTAAAGACCATAACGAAATGTTGCTACCATGGAAAGAAAATCCTCACCAACAATGGGTACGCATCCCTAATTACTTTATTAAGGTCTAGGTCCAATCAAAGACACATCAACAATCGGTATCCCAAGGCACTCCTCCACATAAAAAACCACAAGTGATACTACACCAATAGCTCTATAGGATGAGTTTGATTGTAGGGTGAATCTGATGACATCAAAATGGGACTGGATGAGTTTCCTCAAAGATTTTTTTTTCACTTTCATTTACTAACCCCACCCTTCATTAGCTAACTTTAACTCTCCCTCCTCTTCTTATTCTTCTTCTTTTTTTTGCTCAATACTAGTACCTATACAACCACTTGATCCTCCCAATGTAATATTAGTTTTAATTTAGAGAAATTCCCTAGAACCCAATATGCTCTAAACCTCTTCACCCATAGTCCTCATTTGTATGGTGTATTATCAGACTCCTCTCAATTTGATGACTTGGACAAATAAAGCTCCAGAGTCTAGATCACTGCAAACTTATTGGGATAAAAGAAACTACTAAGCAAAGTCATCAATGTAATGTAATCCCTCAATGGATTTACAAGGAAGCTCTATGCAGAGAAGCAAGACAAAATTTCATGCCAAACTTTGGACTTACAACATGGTATCTCAAGGATATAGTCTGATGAGAATCTAAACGTCCCACTCAAATCAAATATGAGACTTAAGGAGAAGCATGAGAATACACAGCATTGCTCTGCTAACATTAACAGCACTAGGATCTTACATCAACCCCTACTGACACCTTCTTCCTACTAACTTACACCTTAGATTTTTCTTTTTTCTTCCTCTTTGTTTGAAAGGTCATAAGTATTTCACTCCAATCCATCCACCCAATGTCTACCCATTACAATCACTCAAGACATGCCATGCCAATACCAGTGGAAACCAATGGTACAAGACGCAATATCCATCCTTCCAGTAGTAATTCCACAACAAAGGATCTTGTGAAGACCTATGAAGCACTGGGAACAGGAAAATTACACACATGTACACACAAGGAATGATCTTCATCTCGACAATGCTTCAACAGCCATGACCTTTGCACAATCCAAGGGACTGCATCAAGAACAGAAAGGGGGGCATGTTAACTACATTAGTTGGCAATGTCATTTGATGGATAGTGGCAAGTCCCTAGAGCTAGGATTGTGGCTTGGAGCCAAATAGGCCCAAGATGATTGTATAGAACGAGGAAAGAGAGTGGTATAAAGGGAATCGGGTTGGCCCTCCCTTCAAAAGGTGGCATGTATAAGAGGACAAATGGTTGAATTTGGTCTTCACTTGTTGGTTGCACACATTGGAAAACAAGCTCTCCCCTTCTGTTTGGGGTTGTCTCTTGTTCCCTCATAGTGCCTTTCGTGAATGCCATGTTTTGTTGTTCTCGTTGCTTCGTCTTCTCCTCCTCTCCCTTCTTCACTTCCCTGTCCCCTCCCTCTTCTTCTCCTTATGGATTCATGATTGCAACAATCTTGGAGTCACTATATTGACACTAGTGGATGGCATTTGCATGCATTGCTCTCAACCCAGAGTAGCTTGGAGTACTCCATCGGTGTTCTTGCAAGATCCCCACAACATGTGAATCACCGCCGGACTACACAGCTCACCTTTTGCATAGGCATGTTTTGTCTAAGGGAATTAGAATCGAGCAATTCAAGATAGAATCCACATAGAAAATACTAGATCCTAATAATCTAGCCCAACTATACTCCTTCATTAGCTTCATTAGTTTTTATCATAGGTTCATTAAGAACTCTGCTAGGGTGGTAATACTGCTATACAAACTTACTAAGAAAGAGGTAAAGTACCAGTGGAATGAAAATATGTCAAATGCATTCCAAGACCTCAAAAGGAGAGAGATGACAACACCCATTCTATGTCAAACTGTTTCCATGTGTATGTCATTGTCTCAGTCTATTCCATAGGCATTATCCTAGCACAACCCAATGGTCGACTATGCAAGTTGCATGATCACCCTCCTAGAATGCAATTACATCACCATTGAGTGTGAAGCCATCAAGATAGTCTAGAGCATGCAAAAGTTTAGGCATTATTTGCTTGAGAACCCGGTTATATTACATGTTGATCACTAATCCCTTCTCTACTTAATCAATAAAATAGACAGAGACGGGAGACTGGTGCACTGGATGTTGTTATTGCAAGAATTAACCTTTACATTGTATATAAGCCAAGGAAGTCTCACATTGAAGCCACTTGCTCTCTAGACTTCTAGTGCCATGGCATAGTACATGCATGGCACTAGGCATAAGGCTATATGTAGTTTGTTGAGTTTGTTGTAATTGAGTAGTTTTGGTGTGCAAGTCCATGAGTCTAGACTGAGTTTTGGAACTAAAATTTAAGGGACTCAACTTTTGCTAAGGGAAATCTCATTGACCGATGGAGGAACCAAGAAAATGGAGCTCTCGAATGAATTAAAAATGGAGCTACTAGCTGAAGGACTTGGCAAAGCGAGGAGTAACTAGAACCCACCCATCAGCATTATATGGAGAATGCCCAATCACAAATCAAGGCGACAAAGAGCCCAACTATCAAAAGTTCACGATGAGTACTAAATGACCTAAATTTTAAATCAACCAATGGGACCAAGGATTCCATCAAAGGCTATGCATGAAGGATTCATCCAAGTGATGTCTATCAACCCAATTAGATGCAAATTAATGGAACCTGCCCTTCTAACAAGGGAGGTCCAAGTATGTGTAAATGCGGTGTGTATACCCACTACAAATGTTGATGAGAAGTCTTGAATATAAGGTTATGGAGTCCTAAAAGTTAGGGTGGTTCCTATGGCATAGGCAACTCACGTGTGTGGAGTGCAACCCTACAGTATAGGCAACTCCTCCTAAAAGTTAGGGTGGTTCCTTCAACATAGGCAACTCATGTGTGTGGAGTGAAACCAAGACCTATTTATATTAGAGCCAATTTGGCTAAATAATAGTAGAAATACACAAGTTTGCCTTCAAACATTGCAAACTTCCCTTCTATCTCTCTTTTAGTATTCATTTTCTTTGACTTGTTCCTGTCCCCCCTACTCCCCATGCTACACATATGCTTCACCTCAATTCACATTTGCTTGATGAGGGCGATACTAGTTTGGTTTTTTGGGAAGGTAATTGTCTTGCATACCCGGTCAAAAGAAGGGACACAAGACAATTGATGAACCAGTGTCCCCATCATCGTAATTTGGCATTAACATTTGGCTATCCTGTTGGGGAGTGTGAAGCTTGCATGCTAGAGAAACTACTAGAGTGTAAGTGAATTGAGGTGCATTCATGGATGGGTACAATGGGTACAACCAAATCATGCTAGCTAGAAAGGACCAAGAGAAGATGACCTTTACTTTTTTTTTCGGGCAAAAGAGGATGATCTTTACCATCAAATGAAAAGCATATTCAAGAAAAGTGATGCCATTTGGGTTGAATAATGTACCAATTTCAATGCTTTATGGTGGAGAGTACATCAATGAATTCCTCGCAATATTCCTATACAATTCTCAATCTATACACCAAGTGAGCCACAATCTTGTGGCTTTTTGTGTTTTTCTACCCAATCTTCTCTGTTGTCACATGGTAGAGTCCCATCGACCCTTTTTCCATTCACTCAAAGGTAGGCTCTGATACCATGTCAAGAATTTGAGATGTGGAAAATCCACATGGTGGAGTTGTGTTCTAAGGATACCAAGCCCTCAACCACCTAGCCCCTCCAAATACCTCAGCCCTTGAAATGGATCTTGGGTATTAGAGGTCCATATCACCAAGGCTTCATTTTGTGTAAGGGATTATGCCCTTGACATATTTGCCACTTATCATTCGTGGGTGAGGTTCTATTACACGTCTGCCTCCTACATATTCGTGCACTCATGATTGCACATTTTAACATCCCCAACCATACTTTGATATGTAGCTACGTAAGCCACATATGTCTATATTTTCTTCTCCTTGCATTTCATTACCCCTTTTCATGTCCTTGGTGCTCATGTTGCAAGTGTACACAGAAAGATTTTTGTTATATTAAGCATTTGCAATTGACTCACTTAAAAACATGTATTTCGAAATTGCATGGCTATGTTGCATTTGCACTTGCCTAAATTTTAAACATGCACTTCAAATTTTTCAAGTGTCTTGCCATATGCTCAAGGCAATCACTCTATATAACATGTAACATAGTAGGTTCGTTAATGGAAGGGGATTTTTTAGATCTTATAAGCCATTTGCAAATAGGAGGGGATAGGGGGATCAAAAAAATACTTATCTAATATAATCATGTATGTGTATGGAGGGTACTTTTAAATTCAAAATTTTATGAATATGTACAGGAGAGGGTAAAACGATTATACCCCAAAAAAATGTAAATTTCAAATATACATGTATTTTAAATATGTGCTTGCTCACACATGCTGCATGGTTTTTCATTGACTAATCGCCCAGGGCCATATGCCACCCAATATTGACTTTGGTTTGGGGCACTTTATCACTTCTAAGAGACCACTCAAATATCGACTTCAACTATGATGGTATTTCTTAAGGATATAGATTTATTCCACGTATCCCATGAATCTTGTTGTGGACATTAAAATGGCATATCATACCCTCTCTCTCTCTCTCTTTCTCTCTCTCTCTCTCTCTCTCTCTCTCTCTCTCTCTCTCTCTCTCTCTCTCTCTACAGAGACCACTACATGTGCCTTGCAGCAGAGGGCTTCCTTGATCCACCACGGTACAAGAATTGATCCATATTCCCTACTCCATGAGGATATTGATTGGGCGATTCCGTGTTTCATTACACTGACTTCACATTGAGACTGGACAGGCTGAGGGCATACTGAGAGAGGGCTACACCTACACTTTATGTTATCAACAAAAGATGGAGTCGACGGAGCACTTTGCTTTTAGACACCCGTATACTATGAGATCCAAAACCGTTATCACTGTCTCTTCAAGGACAGCTTCAAACCCCTATCTATATTATACCTTTGTAAGACTAGAACATATCCAATTGTACAAATTCAGACTTTTGTTGTTCTAAAGTCCAAAATTCTACAAAGAAAATAAAAGAGAAAACAAAAAAGAAGAAAAATGAGGTAACAAAAAAAAAAGTTGAAAAAATGAAAGGAAGAAAGACTTAGCAAGCAAAGTAATGCTTATGTCGTCATCAATAATCAAGCATAAGCAGCTATACTGGGTTTCTAAAGACCTCGTGGACTCTAATGGACAATTTGTATCACACTAACCTTGAGCAAAAAATCAACAAATGGGCGGAGGAACAAGGAGTCCCAGGACCATCCCAAGCAAGATTTGACCCCAAACACTCAACCATAGATCTTGGTTGATGTAAGGGCTTCATCAGAGGGAGCCAAGCATAAGAAAGAGGCCATCTATTGCTGCTTTGTGGATTTCAAGAAAGCATTTGACACGGTTCCATGTAAAAAGCTGTGGTGGGAAAGGCTAGAAAAGCTTCAAGTTCCTCAGATGCCTTGCAACTTTCATCCATGAGGCCATCCAATACAAGGAGCTTTTATTGACGACACATAAATGAGATTAGGTTTACAACCAAACTCCACTCAAAGCATGATTACTGAGTTTTTTCAACCAGACAGCACTAACTAGTAGGGCTCAAGGAGACGAAGGATCTAAGGACTTCTACGAGAGACACGGTACTCGTCGACAAATTGAGGCATAGTTCAAACTAGGGGACCTCCCTTCTATGCTCACCAAATCAAAGGTACGGCCCACGAGAGTGACAATGGCAATCGTCCGTCGACAAGGCCATAGTTAAGAGGCCATAGTGGACGACACTTATTGATAGTTGCAAGAGATCTATCACAGGCTTTACGCCATCACAACCCCGTACATTGTCAGCACTCTTTTAGGCTTGACCTCTCCGACAGCTTGCAAATCATCATCACAATGTTGTTGCCCCCATCTCTTGCATGAGCTCAAAATTTTCTCTGTGTATTGGTATCTTAATATTATGGGTTTGCAACACCAGCTCGCAAGCTCCACCCTTCCAGCTTATTGTATCAGGTTCTTTCAATCTCATAGGCCCTTCGGTCTTTTGATAGGAGAGACTCTCTCTTTCTTTCTCTCTCTCTCTTGACTTTGTGTGAGTCTCCGAACACTAAGCCGGAGGAGCATTTCGCTTTCAGATGCCCTATGTACTACGAGATCAAAAGTTGCTCTTCCTGCGTTTTTAGAGATGGTCTTTGGATCCCTATCCAATTTCCTATCCTACCTAAACCAAATATTCTTGGTGGCCTTCATCCATTAGGCGATTTGACACAACCAACAGTTGCTTAGAGCACATAGGGATGCTCGAGACACAAACAAACAAACCCCACTCAAGAGTTGATTGGTAAGTTTTTCCAACTAGACGACACAAGCCAGCAAGACCCACAGATGCAAAGACCACGAGGATGCAAGCCAAAGCTAGAGATGTGTTACACTCGCTAGCGCACTAAGGCACAAATCACATTAGGGGACCTCCCTTCCATGTTCATCAAACCAAAGCCCCAACCCACAAGACTGATGGTGGTGCTTGTTCGCAGTAAGGCCGTAGCTTTGCAAGTGGATTGGATGCCCAAGCTGAACATCCAAACTGGATTTCAACATCTGTAAAGACTAACTTCGGAGAATCTTGCCATTATGTTCACCACAGTTTTGCAGGGAAATTTTGCCAAGATGAGGAAAGAGGATGCAACTGCAGCATGTAGCCATTGGCTCTTCTTTTGTATGCAGGTGCATAGGCTGGACCGAGGCAATGACTTCAGGATGCAACTGCAGCATGTGTAGCCATTGGCTCTTCATTTGTATGCAGGTGCATGGGCTGCATTGAGACAATGACTTCAGCAGATGCATGTGTGGCGTTGTTCTAGAGAATGGGAAAAGTTCTACTCAAAAACAGAAAGGCAAGATGGCAGAATTTCATCCCATGCCACACCCAATCACCCCAACATTAGCTGGAAATGCTATGCTTTGTGCTAATTGCAAGAAATTAATGATCCTTCGTAGAAGATACATCCTCAATGGGGCCCCACGTCGATAGTATGTAGTTTTTAATTAATTAATTCGTGGCGGGGGGGTGCAAAATTAACATAAGGTGCGGCGACTTAATGTAAGGCAAGGCACAAACTAAGTAAAAGAGTAGAATCAATCTAGAATGTTCGCTTCCTGAAAGTTCGATATCGCCGCCCTCAGTCAGTATATGAGGGGAAGGAGAGGGACAGGGAGAGGAGAAGAGGGAGGGAGGGTGGGGGTGAGGGAAAGGAGAGGGAGCATAGTGAGAGACGGGGAAAGGAATGAGGCAGGGGAGGCTGAGGCAGTAGAGGAGAGTTGTCAGAGCAGGGAAAGCAAGGGAGGAGACGAGGAGTGAGAGGGAAGGGGGCTGAGGGTGAGGAGTAAGAGCAGCAGCACAAGGAGGCAGAAAAGGGGGGGGGGGGGGGGCAGAGCTCCCCAGAGGCTTGGAAGAGGTGAGGGTGGGGCGAGTCTTAGCTTAGTGTGAATTAAGGATGATTAATGGGAATATACCTTAGCCTAATCCGATTGAGTGGAGACGAATACTCAAACTAATTATTAGATTTCAGGCACAAGAGCGTTTAGGAATACACACAAGAGCATCCATCAGAGAAGGAAACATAACTCATAACAAAGGCAAGGCTTGTTTGAAGGCTTTGAAGAGTAGCAGCACCACTTGGTACAACTACATCTTAAACAAATCATCGTTATTCCATTGGTCTGACATCGTTGTTCCATTGGTCTGGCAAATATGCAAAGCAATGCTTTCATCAATGATGGCCCAAACAGATTTGACTTAAAAAACACCATACACAGCAATACTTTTATCCCTTCTCCACAAACTGTCTACAAAACTTTGGTGCTTGTTTCTCAAGTTCTCGCTATCTGCACATCCTACATGCCTCAGACTATTAAAACATGACAATGGGAGCCTTTCTAAATTCTTTTCCAGGACATGCACATCACAGCAGATTCAAGAATTTCAAAATTGTTAACCAGTGAGAACAAGAGACCTTGGGGGCACAGAGGAACAGAGCCAGTGGAAGCAAGAAAAAACTATATTTTCACATATGCTTGTTACTGTGGCTGCCGTCTCACCCAATGAACACTGAAGACGATGAAACATCTCATTGCCAATGTAAACAAAGAAGATAAAACTTTCCAATCCATTTCTAGAATATTCCCAATTAAGTGAAGTGTTTTACAATCACGAAGACTTACCAGACCATCACCCCAGAAATTGATCATTCGATCAATGCAATTTTCAAGTACAAAGTCCAAGCAATCCCACATGCATGGGTTATTTCTTTTTGCAACCAGCTAAACTGGATACAAAATTTCCACTACCTATTCTTAGAAAGTTACACTGCTGCTCCTTTCAAGAAACAGAAGTTCATGGCAAACTTGTTATTTTCCCACCCCTTCTCTGAATAGAAATCACATATTGAAATTTTACAGCATTATTTTTGCCTACATACATATTTTACAGCCACTACCTATCTTTGCATTTTTCGCAGACATGAGCTGTCCCCGTATAAATCCTTCAGGAGTCAAAATACAAATTTGTATGCCCTCTGTGACCAAGGTTGACCCTCACATGCAAAGATAATGGATGCAGTCCTTATGCCTCTCATTTTGGCCCTTTTATCGCGAAATGTTTATAAAGTAAGCAGACCTTCAAGGAAAAAACATAAGCTGCCAAGCTCATTAAATAAATATGAAAGCAGGGTAAACAAAATGCCATCACATAAGGATCCAAAATCCATTCCAACAGACCTTGCTCACAACTCATTAAAGAAATAAAGAGGGGTAAACAAAATGCCCTCTCATAAGCATCCAAGTTCCATTCCACAACCATTTGAAAACCTTTGGACAAGCTTCAGACAGTGCACACATGCATACCTGTCTATACATAGATTATGATCTGAGGGAAAAAGAGACTGGAAGGACCCATGAGAAACATCCAGCTCAATTGTTTGCCACCACACCTTAATGTTAACGTTATTTCACTCCCAATATTGAAGTACAAATTCCCTACAGAAAGCTTTTCAATAAACAAATACAACAGCAGCTCCCAAGAGACACTGCCTCTCAGGCAAACCTATTTCCACAAGGGGGTAGCCTACAAAACTGGGAGGTGATCCTTCCAGGATCTCATTCACAATCATCCTGCACTTACCTCAAGCACTGGAAAATCTGCAGCCAGGGCAGCATAAGCAAGAACCTGCATGAGGGTTTTATCTTTGTCTCCGACGAGAGTCTTTGGAACTCCGCCCTGATGATGCTGGTAGACTAGTTCCACCAGGAGATTGGCTGTAGTTATCATAATTTGAGCCCGGCGCATCAGGACTTGCATAAGAGTACATTCTTCCAGGAGAACCAGGATCTTGCCCACCTCCATAGCTTGACATGATGGCAGCACCTCCTTGATATGACATTCCGGACATGGGCAAGACAGACCCAAAATCACGACCTTTGAACAGGTTGTTCCGAAGCCTTGTCAAGACCTGGACAAGTGCAGCCTCCACCATGGGTTGCTCCCCTGAAATCTGTCAATTGACACAAAAGCAACATTGAAAAACAAACACTGAAGAGCAGAGTTTGCCACAAGCTAAATGGAAAACGTACCGACTAATCAAGAAAGGTAGCTATGTCCCCAAGGATACATACATAATCCAGGACTTTATACCTGCACAAGTTCATCTCCCTCAACAGCACAGCGGGGTAGCTCATCTTTAGAAGGAATCCTTATGTTTGCTCTGCTTGTCTTCCTCATTTCTGTTATAATTTGACCACCTTTGCCCAGCAAGCACCCAATTTGATTAGAAAGGACGAGTAATCTGACAATTACAGTGCTGCTTCTTGGATCCTTTTCAGCTGAAAGGTCTGCAAGTCGCCTTTGAACTTGCAAGGCGGCATCGATAGCAGGAGAGACAATGCTATCAATGTACTGCAGGGCAAGCCACAAAGGTTTCAGGAAATAGACAATTCAGGATAAATGCCTGCGGCTCGACACTCGCCCATAGGAGAGGCAAATTGCAACTCAGCAAGTGAAAACCACATTCATAGGTTAAGAAGTCCCAACTGACGGAAATGAAGTATTATAATCTAGGCAGAGGAACAGGATGGGGCAGGAGGAAGGTGAATACAGGGATTCTCAAGGTTTAAAGTGATACCTCGGCTGCGGATATTTGGATTACTCGCTCATCTGAGTCTGTAACGGGATCACTAACTTTAATCTTAGCACCAGACATCTCACGGAGCTTGCGGATAGCATTGCCAGCCTTACCAATCAAGTGCCCTATCTTTTCATTGGGGCAGAGTAATCGAATCATGAGCTCATCTTCAGAAGCACCATCTGACCTGCTACGTACCGCCCAACCACTCCCAGCACCCCCACCATAACCAAGACCCATCATAGAGCCTGCCGTAGAATATGGAGCGATCATAGAAGAGTACAGACCGCCAGCAGCTGGAAGAGCACCACTTTGGGAGTACAATGAGGATCCATGAGATCTTTCACGCGGAGGATTCTCATGGAGTTTGGACGAGATGGCATAAAGGGCCTTCCTGACGAGAGTAGGATCACCGGCCAGCTGCACGGAGAGGAAAATCGGAAACCCTCAGCAAAGGATAAGTCCAACGGATGAAACCTTGACCTAGCTACTAGAGGGGAAAGAAGGAATGTAAAGAGCAAACAATCCATCAAATGCTGCGTGCAAAAGGAGGATCTTACAGATTTCACGAGCAAAAGAACTAATATTTAGTAACTTCCAACTCTTACCTGAACAAGCTCGTCGTTGGGTGATGCACAGAGCGGAAGATTTTCTTTCGGTAGCACACGTATCTGAGCTGCAATGTCTTTCCTCATTTGCTCAATTATCCTACCACCCTTCCCGATCACACAGCCAATCTGGTTGTCCGGAACCAAAAGCCTAATAGTCACCTGGCGAGGGGGTTCATCGTCATCCTCGTCGGAAGCCGAACCGTCTCCATCAGTGATTCTAGCGAAGATTCGGAACAAGGCATCCTGAGCAGGGCATAGCATTTCGTATCTCTCTCTGTACCTGCCATCTCTGTCTCGGTCCCTGTTCCTATCTCGGTCTCGGTCTCTGTCTCTATCCCTATCCCTATCCCTATCCCTATCTCTATCTCTATCTCTATCTCTATCCCTATCTCTGTCTCTGTCCCTTTCTCTATCCCGGTCTCGGTCTCGGTCGCGATCCCTCTCTCTCTCCCTAGTTCTATCCCTATCCCTATCCCGGTCCCTGTCCCTGTCCCGGTCCCTGTCCCGGTCCCTATCCCTGTCTTTCTCCGGCGAGGAGGAAACGTAGATAACTCTCTCCTCAGAACCATGCACTGTATCTTCGACTTTGATCTTGGCTCGCGTGTCGATCCTGAGCGACTTGATAATGCTTCCTCCTTTGCCAATGACGCCCCCGATCTTGGAGCTGGGGCAGAGGATGCGGTACTCGGTGTCAGGGGGGGGAGGGGGGGGAGGCTGGTCGGAATCGGAGTCACGGCGACGTTTACTGCGACGACCGTCACGGTCAGGCTCATCATCACTGTAGTAAGGAGAGGAACGCTTACCGGAAAAAGAAGCGTAGTAGCCGTCCATGATTGGAATGGAGAGGGAGAAGAACTGAGCAAGAAAATGAAGAAGATGAGGTTTGAAGAGATTGGCTATGGCGGAGACAACACAAGAGAAACAAAGAAAGAAAGAAAGAAACAAGGCTGTTACTTACACTGGATAGCATTTCCCCTTTTGCGTCCCCGCCCCCCCCCCCCCCTTTGCCCTAACCCTAATCTCTTCTTCCCTCTTAATTAATTTCCTTCACATTTGGCATTTCATTCACACCCTCAAGTTTTTCACATTCGCCACCCACACACTTTTTCGAAAGAGACTCTCTTTTGAACACTTCAGTCCCCACGTCATTCATCGTCGTCGCCAACCCTCCTCCCCACCATTCTCGCAGGCAGCCAGCCGCCACTGGGCACTCAACCGCCTAGGGGGCACCCCCTGGCGCCCGAAAATTCTAACTCGGGGAGTTTCCTTCCTTTTTTGCGCTTCATGAATGTCGCTACAAAGAGTCGACCTTCTTTATTTGGGATTTCATTAATGTTCAGCACCTCCTTCCATCTGACCATGGGGCTTCACAGCCGTGCCTCACAGCCCGCCACCATTCTTTTTGCACCCGATGATGTTGAGCCACAAGCCCCAGCATTTCCGATGCATGGGGACTGGCTCTTAGCAACCCTTGGAATTAGGGAAAGCAGAAAATAACTTTTTTTTTCATTTAAAACCACCTTTTTTCTTATTGGCCCACTTGTGTATTAACTGAGTAGGTGGACTTTGTCTTTGCATGTGCATTCATTCTTCTTCTTTGGAGTCAATTCACAGTGGAGGCGGTGCTGTTAATGGAGGGTTTAATGATTTGATTCATCTGTGCTCAATGTTTATGACGATTCAAGGATTCAAGGATGCGTTACGGCAGCATTTCGTCGTCTTCCAGATCATTTGGGTTTGCATATTCATTGCACGGTATTCCACAGCGCACTTGAAGATATGGAGTTCGACTATCTTTCATCGTGTTGCGATTGAATTCTTTGTGTATATTAATTCCGGAACATTGCAGACGATGCATGTGGGAGCAGCAGGTATCACGGATTTCATGTTTTGCCTCGCATGTGTTGGTTACGCTATATAAACAGTAAGAAGGGAGCAACAAAGTAGTCAAAACAATATGAAGCAAGCAACAAAGTAGTTAATAGCTTCTATATATCTTTCTTCCGCATTCTCAGAAAAGCCATTATGGAAGGTTCAACAGACTACATGGATACTAACAGTTGCACGTTTTTCAAAGGTTTTGAAGCATGATTTGCGATTTGCTTCACTTGTCTTTGCTGTTACGAATTCATCCTTATTTCTTTTGTGACTGACTTCAATTTTTTCTGATGTCTTTGTCTGTTTTTAGGTCTCGCTAAAGTATGTCTTGAGGCACAATCTAGTCTCCCGTCACTGTTGTTTCCGCGAAATCGACTACTTTGGAATGGAGAATGTTCTTAAAGGAAGTGATGATGCCAAAGGTCCAAGCAAGGCTTTTTGTCATTTTTTATTTCTGGTGTTCTATTTTTCCAATGAGAGCTTTGCAGTTCGATTTGAGTTTCAACGAATTCACTTCGTTATCATTACAATTGTTTTAATAGGCGATGGTCATGATCAATTAAAGGCTGGAGATGGTACACAAAGTTGTTTGGTCATGTTAAATATATGTTGTTTTGTGGCGATGGTACACGAAGTTCTTTCATCATGTTTAATGTATGTTGTTTGTTCTTTTGAACGAATGCTGTGCTATTCGGTTTGAGTTGAACGATTTCGTTTTCCTATGATTACGAATAGACAGTCGACCCAATCAGTTTTCTTTTGCACGTTTAATGTGTGCTGTTTGTTTTGTTGAACGAGAATGTTGTGCTATTCCATTTGAGTTGAATAGCTTCCTTTTGCTGTAATTACAAATACACCTTACTGTGTTGAACGATTTCCTTTTGTACTGCGTGTCCTGCTACATACCTCATTTGGATTGTTCATTGTCCATTTGGATTGCCTGATTGTTCATAAATCTGCTCTCTCTAGTTGAGCCCTTCATTGCAACTATATGAGTTTTCTCTACCCTGATTGGCTGACAACATAGACCGTTGTGTAGGTGTCCCTGTTGTCTCTGCTTGTTCTTACAGAGACAAAAATGCATCTCCACTTAGTCCGAAGTCAAGTCCATTCGTGATTTCTTCCCCAAGTAGACACCTCCGAAAGAGAATTTGTTGAAAAACTCTCCGATTAGGAAGGTGGGGTGTTCCTTGAAGAATTCTTTCCAAGAAGTGGTGCAAGAGGCCTACACTCAACGTAATTATATTACTTTGTGTTTGTCTTTTCTTTTCTTGAAAACAATAATAATTGATTAGTTTTCTTGTTTTTTTCCATTCATTGAAGAAGCTTATACGGGAAAATCTAGAGTAGGTTAATTTTAAGTCCATGATTACTTTCCATGTGCAGTGCGCAAGTAAATCTAAGCATTTGAGCCATGCAGACAAAAAGTCAACCCCACCTAAAAGAGGTGAATTTGATGTTATTGAAATGGAGTCTGACTAAGTTGCTTGTTGAACTTGGAATTGATCGAACTTGGAAACCATTATAATATAATTTTTTAATGTTCCCTTGATGCAATTCCATAAAATTGTCTTTGTTTGGAAATTTGTTCCATTATTGCAAACATAGAGAAGGTTCAAGAATATAAGTAAAAAACACCATATTAGGAAATTCGAGAATTTCCCAATTCCCATTTTAAAATGGGAACACAATAAATCCTTTCAAGCTTTTTCCAAAACTTTTTGCATGACATATCATTGGAAAGATCTTGAAAAGTAGAATCTAAATCTACATTTGTCAATAACATGGAGTTTTATATGCAAGATACAACAAAAATTATATGGAAAATTAAAATCCCAAAGTATTAGGATGTTCCCAAATTCTCTAATTCGTAGATAAAATTGGAGTTTGATTTTCATTGGTAGTTTGAAAATATTTCTTTGCATATGCAATGTAGATTAATAGCATAAGATATATGTTTATTTCTTCGCAATGTAAATTTATTTGTCGGGATGTAGATGGGATGGACCTTGAAAATTGATTAATAGAATAAGTTTTCCTGGCATAAATGAAGACAATTAGTAGCTCAGAATCTTCTTGAAACTTTCACTTTCTAATAGATTTAAACTTTTTGTCTTAGTAATCTAGAACCTTACTTCTGCTCATATTTGTATTTGCAGAAGCAACCAGGTTATGTGCAAGGAAGAAAATGACGAAGTTAATCTTACAATGGGCCTAATGATCCTAACAACTTGCAACCATCACCCCATAATTTCCCAACCACTGCAAAAGCAATTATTCCATCCAAAGAAAACTTTGTAGGAGGTGGGAATTCATTGGTATTGCTAAGCATAACTCAACTATTAGATTGTGCACCACATAGATTTGTTTTTTAGGGAAAATACTTTGCAAATACGGCTTGTACAAACAAATCCAAAATACCCCACATTTTTGCAAGGAGACTTTACAGACAAGTTTTCTTCTCACATTGTCACATTGCTCATACCTTCTCTACTTACATTCACCAATTTGTTAATTTCTTGCAAATTGGAGAGCTCTATAGAATAGAGGGGGATTGTGTTGTGCTTAGAGGGACAACTGCAAGGGTGGAACTTCAAAGCTTTTGCTACTGGTTGATGCTACTACATGCATCATCAGAGGAGAACCATTTAAAGGAAATCTACGCTTGTTACCTGATCACTCAATTTGCACATATGTTCCTTGGGCTGCTGAGATGATTAACTTTGGCAAATTGTCAATATCCAATGTCATGGGAACACTTGCAATTGTGATAATTAAAGTAGCAAGCTGGGCATGGCATACCAAATTATTGTTGCAGACGGCGGACCACGAGATGAGGAGAGAGCTGGAGTAGGTTAGCTTCATTTTTGTTTGCTTTTCTTAAGTTTCATCAACAAACTATGGATATAGAACAACTTCTTGAAAAAAAACAATTAGCCAAAAATTCTTCTTTTATTGTTAAGAATCCTATGAACAAAAATGCTCTCTTGTGTCTTCTAAACTTTTTCTTAGGTCTAAAATTGCTAAGTACCATATTTGAGAACATTATGTTCACTTGTAATACATCTAATACTCCATGGCACATGTTGACTACAATGCCTAATGATGCACTGTTGAAAATTGAGAATGTGCAAAACTTAGCTCAAAATTCTTCAAGACCTCGTGCATTGATTGTAGACATCCTTCAACATCTTAATTCCATCTTTGGAATGTCATTCGCTTTGTTATGCTACGATGGAAAAAAGCTTTCCAAACAAACTACAATAGGCAAAAGTAAACAAAAACTTACAAACACTTTGTTGTTAGATGAATCAAATCATGTTTTCATAATCACTCCATTGATTCATTTACATGGGAAACGTGCTTACAAAGTCTGGACTGAACAAGATGAAGTTCTACTAGAAGAATTGGTGTTGCAAAACCCAAAGTTGCCTACAAAAGACATTGCATCCTTATTTCATAGGTGTTCTTTGGACAGTCAATATACAATGCAAGCTACTTTGAACAAAATATACAAGATGAGAAGAATTGTTCTTGCATCGATTGGTGCTTTTAGCGAGTCAAAGTCACCAACTGAACACCAGCATTTACCAATGAAGCCTTTGGTCGCAAAAGAAAAAGAAGCCACATTTCATACGAACAACAATACACAAAAAGGATTTTGGATACACCGAGTTTTCCATGTATTTGTTGTGGTTAATTGAAATTCTTTCAAAGCTAAGGAAATTAAAGGCAACCATTGCAATATTTGTCCAAGCAAATGGGATAAATATATCGACAACCCATTCAGAAAGGAAGTTCTTATGTTCTCTTTGCTATAAAGATGTCAAGATGAAAAAGTGCCATTACTACCTTCAATTAATATGATAATGGTTCCCAAAAAGCATGTAAAAGCAATCTTAATGACATTGATGCACACCTATCCTCCATCAGAATTCCATTGCTCAAATTCGAGAACTAACTAACATATGAAGGTCAATATGGTATACATGGAAGTGTTATCAATGTATTTGCTCACATTGATAGAGTTCAAAGTGTCTTGCAAAGGTTCATGAACGAACATGACATAGTTGCTGTTGCAATTAAACATAAACTCTCGTACAAACATAGCTACATGAGTGGTGTGGTACCACCAACTTCTACAATGCTCGCACTAATTGAGTTGTTGGACACAAAGAATACAACGTAAATGTAAATCCTCTTTGGGAAGAACATATAAAACTCATACAAGCACAAGAAAAAGTACAACAAAACACAGAAAATGCGTATGAACAAACTCTGGAAGAAGAGCTTGAGACTGGCACTTTAGTTCATGGAATATATACAAGCCAACAAGTTGTTGACTTGAAAATCAAACAATCGCCATTGCTCCTTCAGAAAGATTTTCTTGTTTGAGCATTTTCAAAGATAAATTTTGTGAAGAACTAGCATTCCCCAAGCTATTCTTTGGAACTCAGGGCAATTACAACATTCTCGAATGTACTTCATACCAAAACATTATATCTTGGGAACTAACCAATGTGGACCAGTGATTTGCACTTTCCATAGACAACCTTTTCTTCAAAACAATGAAAATTTTAGTTCGACAAGTACTTTCATCATCTTGGGTTAGAATGCATAAAGAACAAACAAAAGGGCAGACACTACAAGTGAAAGATACTCTTTTGGATACAAAGATTGAAAAACTTCTTCAATCGAGCATAGGCTATCGAGACTTCACACCTTCAAACGTTTGCTGACTCCAATTACCATCTCAAGAAAAACCTCTTTGCAATGTTAAGACAATTGGGGCCCCCATCCTTTTGCTGTTGCTAAAAAATTGTGGCAACCATTAATGGATTGCCTTCAAAAGTTAAACCCAAGAACAACATAGAAGCAACATTCAAACCCAAATATGGAAGCAAGCCATCTAATTCCCTCAGATCCTATGCCATGTGGGCTAGGCGGTTACGCACTCTCAATTGTGTGCGACAACCCTTTGCCTCATTTTTCCACATAAATCAACCCCCATATCCCAAGTCTAAGATACTCCCTTGGTCTCTTCCCAATTTTATAATACGTTCAAACATCTAGGAGGACAAGTGGAGGGTTGGCATAGGGAATCTTGCCACCTCATCCTGCTTTCCCATTATTTAACTTGCATTCTTGGACTTTCTATACCCCCCCCCACATGGGCCTATCCTAAATGTCCCCCAAGGTGTGGCAAATGTGGTTTTAAGCACATCCTCCTCAGTAATTCTGATTTGATAAAACCCGGAGTAACCATCACAAAAAGCATACATCTCACGACCACTTACCTTCTCAAAAATGAGGTCTTGAAAGGGCAGAGGGTGATGGTCCCTCTTGGTGGCTGCATTAAGTTTCTTATAATTGATGCATACCCGCCACTTGTTGTTTTTCTTTGGGGTGACTACCACTGGTGAAACCCATTCAGTATTGTGAACTGAAACAATAAACCCAGTTTCTATAAGCTTCTACAACTCTGAGTGCAAAGCGTCAGGGTCTGTAGGGGCCCTAATCTCTGATACTTCTGAGCCACTAGCTTAGCATCCAGCTTCAGCTCTATCTTGTGTTCTATGGCAGTCACATGGCGAAGGCGATGGTAGCTAGTTGCGAAGAGATCAGGGAAATCTTTGAACATTTCTAGGAACTCATCTTTCTCACTCAAAGTGAGGTCAGGGGAAAGCATAGATTCAAGCTATTGAGGACTAGCTGTTACCTTTTCTGAATGTGGCGGGGTCGGAGACACCCCCATCATGTAAACTTCCTCCTCTGAGAACTCCTCCCCCCCGTCTGATTCTTCCATTGATTCAGACACCGAGGATGAGAGAGTATCACTGTCTTGCTCCTCTTCTTCTTCTGGTTCCGTGGCTCCTGGTTGCTGCACTGAGGGGTCATTTTTACCCATTCAGCCAGAGATAGATCCAAGGGTGGAGATGCAAGAAAAAGGCGCTAGAATCCAGGCCCTTGATTCCATCAAGATCTAGTGGAGGAGATGGATGCAAAAGGCGCTGAAATCTGGGCCGTCCAATATACGCTTCAATCTCATCCCTTGATCTCATCTCCATTCCGGTTTCTGAGAAGAACTCAGCCGACTGTATGAGCTTTAGGAGGCCGTGAGCTACCAAGATAAGGTCATTGGAGCTTGATGGTGCGCCTCGAAAGAGTACTAAGATCGTAGAAGCTTGCTGTTGAGGTTGCCTTGGAAGCTTGATCTCTCTGGCTGGAGTTCTTCCACAAGCTTGCTATAGAACAGTTGGAGGACTCTCTTTTTCCCTCAACTTCTCTCTCTCAAATGAAGAATAGTGGATGGAAGCTTTCTCTCTCAATCACATGAATCGACAAAAATTCTCTCAACGGAAGAAACTCACAATCACTCAAGAGAACTCTCAATCTCACAATCTTTCTCACACTCAAGAATCACAATGCCTCAGCGGAAGGCAAGGGAGCTCTGATACCATGACAAAATATGAAGAGGGGAGAGGAGAAGAGTGGAGATGAGGAGAGAGGGCACAGCTAGAGAGTACACCACAAATGACTAACTGTACACTAGATTTAGTTGAAAAAATAGAATATATACAAACCCTTTTAGGGTTAGGGTTAGGGGATCTAACCCTTTCCTTTATAGCACTCTATAAAGGTAGTGCTATGCACATATGATCACGTGATGGTGCTATGCACACATGATCACATGATGTTGAGCATGAACTCTCAACACTCTATTCTCCAGAGGACTTTGATTCCCCTCAAGCGACACCTCACGGGCCTACCCCTGTAACTACTACCCCTGGCCCAACTCCTCTTAGATGTAGCACTATGACTACCCCTTGGAGAACTCCTCTGCTAGTAGCCCATGGCTTTGTCGGGAGTCCCGACAAGTTTGTGGCATAGATGACCAATGAGGAGGAAATGAGATTCTTATCTCTGCTATCCCACAGGACCTCAGCAATTCCCTCTCCTACACCAATGGCTGAACCTACTGCCCAGCCATCCCCTCATGCACCTTTGACTGAGGGGTCATCACCTGGGCGTGCCCATCATAAGGAAAGGAAGGGTAGGAGGGGTCACTTATGTTGTGCTAACTCGGAAGATTTAGATGAGTCAGCACACTCACATCCCTACAAGTCTCCACTTGGTCTCGAGACCCAGTACCAGTCAGGTCCCTTGCCCTCTCCTACTCCCATTGCTACTCCTTGCTCCGGAAGCGCTCACACAAACACCACTTGCACTGACTCTGCCACTATGAGTCCTCCTTACCTAGTCGAGGACCTGTCCTATCAAATCATGGCTGCTGGAGAGATAATAGAAGATAAAAAGGGTAAAGTAGTGATGGCCACCATGAGGTGGTTGATGAGCCACCACTTCAAGAGCGGCATTGCTACTGATTGACGGTATCAAGATGACCAAAAGAAGCAAGCGGTCATCAATGAATTGAAAGCAAAATACCCTAACCACCCAAATTGAGAGTTCAATGAGAATTGCATGCGAGAGCGCATGGGTTTGGTCTTGAAGCATCGTAGATCAACCTTGCATACTTCCATCTCAAAGGGGAGGGCTACCCAGCTGGGCAGATAAGCTGATTGGAAGTTTTTCAAGAAGTAGAACAAGGACCATCCCGAAATGTTCAAGGGTCAGAGGAGGGCTGCGAGGAGATGGTTGGACGCCATAGGTACTTCGCACTTTGGTGCAGGCGGACGGTTGGCATTCGAGGCAACTGTGGTAAGTCTACTTCTTCTCATTTAATGTATTGTTCTATTTTGTTTTACTACATATTACATGCACTTTATCTAACTCTCGTAAATTGGGTCCACAGCAAGTTGCAATGGGTCACCTTCCTACAAATCTAGAGACACGATGCGCGTTTCGCATAGGAACAAAGCCGTGATTTATTGAGCAAGAGGCAATGGGAGTGACGGTCGATTGGGCTGAGGTGGTTGCTCGCATAGTATAAGTCTACTCTCACTTGTAATCTCACTTTTTAACATCCCATATGAAGGTGCTTCCCTTCCCCTTAAGCTGGTCCGTCATCGGAACAAAAAAAAATCTCACAATTGATTCATCAACCAACAAACCTTCATCTCCCTACAAGGAAGGCCTTGTTTTTCTCCTAGGTTACAAGTGGCAGTTCCCAAAGAGGGAACATGTAATTACAACATCTGAAGATCTCAATATAGGCAAGTAAATAGTGGAATCCATTTGGCAAACACGTAAACAATCATAAAAAGATGATGTGCTCCATGGAAATCTTGGCCCACCGCACATCTCTCTCTCTCTCTCTGCCCCCCCCCCGCCCCCCCCACAAAAACCAAGCCATTAGGAATAATCAAAGTCATGGACTATGGTTTGAGGGGGGTGCAAAAGACCCGTGTTATCTAATGTGGTGGTTGCTACTTCAATGTAGCTACTACACGGGTATTTCAGGGAGGCTCGGTTGTGCTTGAAGATTCCTTTCTAGACCTTGCAACAGCCAAGTACACATACTTGGAAAAGTTCTCTGATGAAACCTAACTGGTGGAACTTGGTTGATGGCTAGGTGTCTATCATGCATTTATGGCAACTTTCAGATTATAGTAGCCAGTGTCTTTTATGGTACCTTGTAGGGAGATTGCCCTTAGTAGTGTCCAATGTCCTGTAGGTTGATTGTGTCCTCAATAGTGTCCAGCATCTTGAGCCTTGTACTAGCAAAAATTCAGTAGATGTGAGCCACAAGTAGAGTACAGACAAAGATTCTTTATGGTCTTTCATTTGAATAAATTTGTGATTATTGAATATGATAAAAGTGAGGGAAAGTTTTCATTTAGGGTAGACACCAACAGTTGTATCAAAGCAACAATGTGTGAGGATCTATGAGAGTTATGTTAAGAATATCATTGTGATTCTTTACAAGGATCTGATTGCAACCGACATCTTGAAACAACGTCAAACATGGATTGTTGCCCCAAAGTTGACAAGGCCATAATCGTTGAGTCATAAATACCTAAGTTTAATGGCCAAAACTTCCCTTCATGGCAACTCACTATCAAATTGTTCTTCATATAGAAAGCAATTGTGGGGTAAAGTATCCAGTTCAAAGAAAAACCAACCTTGCATGGGACTGAAAAAATGAGAAAGTTGTCGATATGCTTGAAACAGCACTAGGCATCCACTATTTTCACCATATAGGTGTGACAAACAGTAGTAGCTGAGAATTGGACAATGCCAAAGTCTTTGAATAAAATGCAATCGATTATGAGGCAGCTAGTACAGTTGCTTTGAGTAGAAGTTGATGACAACGATGTGGAGGCAATTTTATTGTTGTCTCCTGTCGAGGTATGCATAACTGAATACTATTCTAAGAGTTGGTTTTGATGATTAAGAATTCAATAATGATGCCTCCATGCTTTTGAGTGTAGAACATAGAAGTTAAAATCAAACCAAATGGAGAAATGGCTTATGTTATCAACAAACGAAAAAAGCAGAATGACAAGAAGACAAAGAAGGCATTGGTTTTGATGATTTAGAATTCAATAATGATGCCTCCATGCTTTTGAGTGTAGAACATAGAAGTTAAAATCAAACCGAATGGAGAAATGGCTTATGTTATCAACAAACAAAAGAATAAGAACGACAAGCAAAGTTGAGCTGAAGTGTGACTATGATGGCAAAGGTGGGCATGTCACGACATTATGTTATAAGAAGGAATTCGATGTCCAATGAAACTAAAAGAAGGTCGCTTGTGTGGTTGAAGACAATCCAACTTACTGGAGAGGTTGCAAGACTTACAGTTGTAGATGATGATTCGAATGATGTATGGGCATTTAAAATTTTGATTTTTTTCTCCAGGACTTGCCCTATGTGGGTGACCTTCTTTTCTTTGTTGTCCTATTTGGATGACCTACATTTTGCCCTAATTCTCTTCTGTATTAACTGAGCCTTATATGGGTAATTTCTCCATGTCAATTGGATATATGTCTTTGTTAGCAGCTATTTTTCATTTTGTCCCTGCCTCTGATTAAGGGGGTTTTCTTAAGAATAATCACAATTGTCGAATATGATTTGAAGAGGGTAGACAAGACCCATGACTATCAACTGTTGGTGTTTCAACATGGCTATTGCATGGGATTTCACTATCAACATGTGGTGCATACGATCAAGAGTAGCTTGAGCAATGAGCAACGAGTGGTTTTGGTATTTCAGGGAGGCTTGGCAATGCCTAGATATTCCTTTCAAGATCTCCCAGTTGAGTGGCATCTATTAGAGCAGTCCTCCTATGATAGTTGAGTGGTGAAGCTTGTTTGATGGCCTGTTATCCATCATGCTTCTATGGCGGGTCTTAGAACTTAGCAGCCAATGACTTCTATGGTGTCTTGTAAGGCTGATTGTCCTTAGCAATGACCAACATCTTGTAGCTTGATTGTACTTAGTAGTGTCTAACATCGTGAAACATGTAATGGCAAAAAACTTACTATAGGTCAGCCATAGTTTGGGTTGACATAAAAGATTTTTTTTTGTCTTTCATGCGTCTACTTTAATTTGAGTAAATTTGTGGTCATTGAATGTGATAAAAATGAGCGAAAAGATTTCTTTTTGGGCAGATACGAACCATTTCATCTTTCTATCTTATCATTCCTAGGTTTCAATAGTACTTTATTTTATTTTTTGTTTTTTAGGGTGTGCACCTCCAATCCCTCCTTAGGAGGTCTACTTTCTTCCCACACGAGAGTTGTATTTAGCTCCCATGAGAGGTGTAATTGGATGTTGACTTCAGTCTCTTGGTCTCAGATGCCTTTTTGGCCTTTCATAGATGTTAATAAACCTCTCTCTCTCTCTCTCTCTCTCTCTCTCTCTCTCTCTCTCTCTCTCTCTCTCTCTCTCTCTCTCTCTCTCTCTCTCTCTCTCTCTCTCTCTCTTTCTCTCTCTCTCTCCCCCCCTTGAAAAAATGACCCCAGTTGTCGCTTAATGGCAGCTTTCTCATGACACCCATGGACACACCCAATACAGTAAAGTTGTCCTAGAGCTACCTACAAATACATAAAATCTCAATGGATCTGTTATTGTGGCACATAGGATGCCAACAAACCTATATGAAGACTTTGTTTGGTTAGGTTTCATTTGTGTACTAATTATGTGTTGAGAGATCATGCTCAACATCATGTGATCATATGTGCATAGCACCAACCTAATAGAGTGGTATAAAGGAAAGGGTTAGATTCCCTAATCCTAACCCTAAATGGGTTTGTATATATTCTACATTTTCAACTAAATCTAGTGTACAGTTAGTCATTTGTGGTGTGCTCTCTAGTTCTGCCCTCTCTCCTCCTCTCCACTCTTCTCCTTTCCCCTCTTCATATTTTGTCATGGTATCAAAGCTCCCTTGCCTTCCGCTGAGGCATTGCGATTCTTGAGAGTGCAAGAGAGATTGCGTGATTGAGAGTTCTCTTGAGTGTTCTCCGTGAGAGTCCACTTCCAGTGAGAGATCTTCATCCATCCTTTGTGAGAACTTTCCATCCATAGGATTTCTGTTCATCTCTTTCGAGAGTTTGCAAGAGATCTATTGAAAGAGAGAGAGTTTTTCGTTCATTGCTTGAGTTCTTTGTGAGGATTTCCATTGTGAGATAGATTGAGAGTTGTCCATTGAAAGCAATGGAGAGAGAGAGATATCTTTGGAGGTTCTTAGAAAATTCCGTGAGAAAGAAAGATTTCTGCTGAGAGATTCATTTATGAGACAGAAAGGTTCCTTTTGTGTGAGAAAGAGGAAGAGAGTTCTTGAGTTTTCTTTATGAGACTCGGAAGCATAGGGACTTCCAACCTCCTAGCTAAGGCAAGAAAAAGGCTTGTGGAAATCTCAACTGCTCAGCTCCTGTCAAGTAAGACCATCTCCTTCAATAGCAACAAAAAGGTGGCCCTGACTACCATCAAACTCTATAGCACGTCGTAGCTGCTCCACAATGAATAGCAGCAGTGGGCTGCTCCTTTAGTTTCACGCGCTCTAGCTTCAACTAATCTCCAAGCTTCGCACTCCTAGCGACCTGACAGATAATCTTCTGCAACAACCCTCAAACGGCTCCTGCACGAACTCTCGATGAACGAGAGACTTCTACAGCAGCCATTGCATAGCCCTTCAACAAGATGTCGATAATTGTCTATATGTTTTGGGCAGATTTGCGAAATCCTGTGCTATGAGGTCCATGCAATGATGGCTCTAGCATCGACAACACATGGGCTGTAGCTCCCAAGGCTCTCCAGTGAGGCCCTAGCCCTTCTAAGGCTCTAAGCCTTTAGCTCCAAAGCTCCATCTACCGCTCCACAATAGCGATCGGCCTCACCTACAGCCTATAAGAGCCTCCTTCAACAAAGCTACTCTACAACTAAGCCGCTCGACGCCCTCGTTTCAGCTGCCTCACGGTTGCCTCAAAGCATCACCTGTAGCCTCTCCAGCCCTCCAAACGTAGCCAGCCAATGTGCTCAGCCAACACACCACCTCCGATGAGCTCCAACAACACAGCAAGCAAGACTCTACAGTCAACCAATGCCTTCTTCAAACAGCCGCCAACAAGAAAGTCATCCACGGTTGCATGGATACTGTGATAGTGACTATGTCGGAGATCATGACACTAGGAGATCGACATAGGGATATGCATTTTTCCTTGGTCAAGGTGCTATATCCTGGCTGTCAAACAAACAGCCAACTTTGTCTTCGACTGAAGCAGAAGCCAACAACAATATACTGTGATAATCAATCGGCTCAAGCATTGGCCAAGAATCCAGTATATCACTCCATGACAAAGCACATTGATTTCAGAGAGCACTTCATCAGAGAAAGAGTGTCTTGGTGACATCACAGTGCAGCATTGTGCCCTCAACAATTTCTCATAAATCTCACCAATACAAAGCTAAATAGTTAAAATTATGTTCTACATGTGGAATAGGCATTTGTTAGAGTAACCTCCATCGTTCTTTCGTCTACATGCATTGCACCACCTTGGATTATTGATGGTTCCGCTTCATGATTATGCAATGTGGCATCTTTGATTTGTAGTCCTTGCACATGGGACTTTGCTCATTCATGAGCGTGCCATAAAGCAAGTCAATGGAAAATCCGGTCGTGCACCCATATTGGTAGCAAATGGCATTTTCATTCAGGCGTGCTTCAAGTCAAAGTTGTCTCCCAAGTCCTCGGCCTCTACCCACATAATTGTGTATTTTGTGTCTACAATGATGTACATGTTTTGTGGTGTAGGGATCATTGACAATGCGAGGTCCAGACACCAAAAAGTCTACACATGTTTCGTAGACTTTCAGAAGGCCTTTGACACAGTTTCACGTCCTGCATGATCTGGAGACTACAAGAGATGTAGATTCCAGAGACGCCGATCTAGGAAAATTCAATGAAGTCTAGGCCCATCTCTAAAAGGCTTCCCATAATGATCTTGATTGTGGAGGCATATCGTGCTAAGATCGCTTGTGGAGGCATATTGTGTTGAGTGAGCTCGGTTGTGGAGACATATCATGTTAAGGCATATGTCACACTCTACACATAGCTTGTGGCATCGTTGAATATTGTGCTCGACCGCCATAACCCTACTTGAAGGAATCTTCTTATCATTAGTTCTTTGGTAAACTGGACTCCTGCAAGTCTTCTATGTCCCTTTATCTCACCACTATAGCTCATTCACATGGCAGTACCCATATTCATAGAACTCCATCTGTGCCTTGCCTATAGAGTTGCCCCTTATTAGATTGTACTACTAGGCCTTCAAAGCTAGTTGCTTCAATTTGCGTCGAGGCATGTTTTCAGGGAAGAATTCCAATGACATGTACTAGAGCATGTCTTTATTCTCATTCTCAAGTATGCCAACTACAAACATATTGGTAGCTCAGTGCAAACATTGCACACTTCTTCTATTGTCGATAGTATTGAGAGGGAATCTGCTCCAACATAGGACTTCCTTAGCTTACATAAAATGTGGTAGTTGAACACTTGTAACAACCCTAATTTGGCTACTCAATATCAGACTGAACCTATGTTACTCTGTTGGTCTACTAATCTCCTTCATGTAGACACCTAACTTAGACTCATTGGGATGCTGGTATGTGGATCCTTCTATATCTTTAGGGGTCTCACAATCAAGGGTTGTCCTATCAGTCAGGGTAGCATTCCAGGATCCAACTTTTAGGATGAAGTGATTTTGACTGGGGAGGAGATTCAAACACTCACCGTTCCACCACTGGGTACTATTTTATTCTTAGCTCAGCAGCCATCACTTGGAGCAGTAAAAGGCAACCCATGGTAGTCTTGTCTTCGATCGAGGCTGAGTATTGTGGTGCGTGTTCTGCTACTTATGAAGCAATTTGGCTTTGTCAGTTACTTGAAGAGATCGGGTTCCCATAAACATCTCCGACAGTCATCCACAATGACAATTAGAGTTGTATTTCCATTGCTGAAAACCCTGTGTTCCAATGCTCGTACCTAGCATATTGAGATCCAATATCACTATGCCCAAAAAAAGGTGTTCGATGACATGATCGAGCTTACATACTACAATATGGAGGACAAGAAGGGACCTTTTCACCAAGCCCCAGGCACAACTACTTGGCGATCATTCCAGCTCACTCAGGATGATCCATGAGCAGGATGATCCTTGAACCTGGTACAACAACTGCTTGGTAATCATTCCAGCTCATTCAAGATGATCCATGACCCTGGAGGTGAGAGGGTGTGTTAGAGGTGTCATCTCTAGGTTCATTGAGTGAGGGACTTGCTTGTGGGTCTACATGCCTATGCGAGTAGAGTGAGGGCCATGGTTTTGGGTTTGCTTGCTCGAGAGAGGCAGACAGAGAGTGAGATGGATGTTGCCCAGCCCACGACAACATGGAGGAGGCATGGGGTAGGCTTGGGCCTGTTTTGGGCTTGTGCTAGGGCCTACCTAGTGCTTCCACTAGGCTACCATCATGGCGCTAGGGGCCTTTTATACCTTGTAGCCCTAGACGGCTACCCCTACCAAGCCAAAAGCTGGCTGTCCCTACCAACCTAGTCGATTACCCCCTACCTCCTAGTCAGTTGTACTTGTAGCCTATTCGATTGTCTAGGGCTAGGGGGGGCTATATATACGGCTCCTTTCCCCCCATTTTCTCCATCTCAATAGTCACCAATCCCCTCAGTTTAGCATATGTTTTCTCCAACAGTTGAGGAGTTTTCGCTGAGATCCTTGTGCAAGTCTCTCTTGGCCCTCTTGTTTTTAGTTTTTCTCTATGAGTGTTTGTTGTTTTCTCTCCATTGTTTCTTAGCACCCTTGCACTTCTCATGCAGGTGTGTGTCTCAACTCCACATTTCATCTTTGGTTGCTTGATCTAGTAGATTGCTCTTCATGACACATGCATCTAAACTCCAAGATTTGTCTCCCCAACCTTTCACTTTGCTGTTGATCAAATGTGAAGCTTGACTCCAAAATGTCTTTAGTTGCCTAGCCTTGCATACCACTCTTGAACAATGGATATATTGACTTTGGACTAGTTCACTCTCAATCACTTTTGTGGGTTGGTTTCCATTCCATCTTGCCTCATCTCAGGTGCTCGTCTCATTGGTGGGTAGCGTACCTTTGTGCGAGCATTCAAATCTCATTTTTGGACTTCCTTATATCATCAAGAACTCTAACTGCTTATTTGCACTCATATGGAAAAAGATGCTAGGAATAGGCTAAAAGGATTTAGAAGACTGAAAATGTGCTCAATATTCCCGAAAAATGGTCAACAAGGCTTTACAATAAGGGCATGTGTAGTGTAAGATGAACAAAATGCAACCTACCCCCACTGATACTCTACTAAAACCTTTGTCTACCTAGAAGTTAGCTCACTACCTTGTAGATGCTTAAGTTTCAAGATATGTGATGAGTATGAAACTACATGTGAGCGAAAGGATTGGCTCCGATAGGAACTGGTCAAGTGACTTTGGGTAGAGACTTCAATTGGCTTGGTGGAGTTTGATCTATCTAGATGTATGCTAATCTATGCTACACTATCCATTACAACAAATCATTTCTTTTCTTGGTACTTTTAAAGTGCTAGGGTCAGATGTAGCAATGAAGAGGCTTCAATATGGAGACATGGATTTCCCTCAATCCATACAAGTGCTTAATCTATGTGTCTGTAGGGTGTTGATAGGGCATAAAATCTCTGATGGAGGCATCATGACTAAAAAATCCAAGATCAATACCATATGAGAGATGGAGCCAAATAATGTCAAGTAATATGCTCATTCATGGTTTTCATTAAATTTTTTAGAGATCTAGGCTTAGACAGGCTGACTTGTACATCTTTGGAGATAGGATAACATCCTTTTTTAGAACTTTGATCCATTGCAAATCCTTAAAAAGTGCTATTGCAACGAGACTATTCAAACCACTCAAAACTTAATAGTTAAACATTTCTTTTGGAACCTTCGAGACTTGTTACTGTGGAACATGATTTTATTTTTGCACATGGAAAGCTTTGGTGCAATGCGAGGATCACAAAGTAGAACTCAAGATTGAGGTTGATGATTATAGAAGATGTTGAAATTTCTAAAGTAGTTGGTTACATGAATGGTTTTAAATATTGTATCTTGCCACCATGGAAAAAAGACATTATACTATTAGGTTTAGCGTGGATGACATGGGATGCATTGTAGCAACTACAACACAAATTGTAGCTCTAGGATGTGATTGTTCATTAGATAGGATATTGAGGCATAATTCATAGCGCTGTGTATTGTAAATATCATTCATCCATTGTTGTTGGTCCTAGATTGCTTCTTTTTCTTTTGGGCACAACATAAGGCTTTGCTCCAAATTTTGTATCTCGTGATCCACGGCATTTCTTTTAGTAATAGCATTTGCAACTTTGGTGGTAATTACTCATAGCTTTCCATGCATATTATCATTTAATGATGTTTGTACTAAGACCATATTAAGAAAAGTGGAAATAGCTAAGTCCCCGTATTTTTAAGACTCACAATTTGGGTCAAAATAAATAATCAAACTTGAAATGTTTCTTTCTCAAACTACATGGGATCAATCTCAATAACTTTTGAGAGGATAACTTTGAATACTAGATTCGTGATGAATACATATTGAAGTTAGTATGAACGATAGCTACTTCATATAGCCAAGTATCAATGGAAAAGTTGGCTCCAAATCCTTTGTTGCCCATATTTTCAAGCTGCTCACACTGAAATTCACTTGCATTCGCTTGTTTTGTAGCTATTGCATTGAATTTTTTTCTCTTTGCATGTGCTCATATACAAAATTGTGAAAGTTCATAGATTGTAAGTGTCTTGACAATGATCTCATTTCACATGCATGTATAGTCATGCTTTCCTTTATTTATTATTCGATAAGGTTAGTTACAAAACTCTAGAATAACAAGTTTTCATTTGATGGAATGGATGACTTAATAGTAAAGGCACCCGATAGACACCACATTGTTAAATAGTTGTGTTCCCAGAATGCATCGACCCTCACGTAATTACAATTTTGTATAAGTCCCATCTACCACTAATATGGATACCATTGGCATTACTTTATTCTATGGGTTGATTGGATGAATGAGTACAATATCTATTTTTGCACACAAAGGCAATATCTCTTGGGAGTATAGTATCTATTTTTGCACATAAAGGCAAACTAGCAATATTGCAAGGTTTGACATCTCCCAAAATATAGATGATATCAATGAGATGACTAGCTATAGTAAGTGCCAAGCCACACACAAGGAAACCACACTTGTGAAGGATGTTAATATGTAGCAATTTCTCTCAAAATCAATCCCTATCACATTTTAAGAGATGTAGACTATACCATAGTCTTGGATTTTGCAACAATCCCATCAACAAGGCTCCATATTGTCTTTCTAGAGGGAGCAACACAAAGTAAAGGGGTTGCTCATTTTCCTAATTTCTCATATCGATTCTCCTCTTGCCTCAACATTGCTTCTGGTTAAAAAGACCTTTCTTGCATCTACATTGATTAGAAAGATCTCAACAAGGCCACTATTAACAACAATTGGATGAATCAAGGGTGTTGACTTTCTCATGGGGGAGATAGATCTGAAGTGAGAATACCACCAAACGAAAGTGAGCTTGATAAGACTTGTCGATAGAATAAAATGGAAAACAAGCTATCAATGGGTTTGTTGCAACCATTGCTCATCCCAGAAGGCAATTGGACATGCATAATTGTGGATTTTATTCCTAAGCTATCTTCTACAAACAAGAGATGGGACATCCATGGGTTTTTTTTTGGGAATTGGTAAAAAAGCACATGGGAGATGCTCTAACAAAGAAACAAAACGTATTCCAATGAATGTAAGAGGTATCTCTAATTTAAAGAAGGGAATTTCATTCTCTTATATGAGAAATAGATGTCTCCTTGAAGGGCAACAATATACCGAATTGCGTCACAAGCCTTATGGCCCTTATAAGATTATGTACAAAGTTGGAAAAGAAGCCTGTCAATTTGTTATGTCCCTAGCTAGCTACTAACCAAGGGTTAATATAGACCTAATCAAAGTGAGGGATCTATGGATGGGCTAGGTATTAACTAGACATCAAATAAGAGATTCCCCTAAAATATTATAGCAAGGGATTGAAGCTATACAAGTTAGGTGTGGCACTCAATTGGAGCTAATTATCATTGAGCTTAACTAGGACACTCTATAGCCTTAGGGATTGTGGATGCAAGTACCCCTAAGGGGTGTGCCTTGTTGGTACAAGATACCAAGGCTTCTACGATCAACTCCAAAGGGACCTTAAATACCCAACTGCAAGGTTATTGACTCTACGGTTGTGTTTAGTCTGACGTCGTCTTTATAAATATTGTTTGCTTGGTGGCTCTTATTCAACCGAAGTGAAGAGCAATTGTACTTTTGAGTATCCTCATAATCATTATCGGGTTTGTAATTTCAAGTATTCACCAGGTGGACAAATGAGGAGGCCAACATTCTAGCATTTGATCATAATAACGATGATGATTGCAAGAAAGCTCTAACTATGATAGAGCATACACTTTTATATAATGAATCCATGACTACATGCACTGAAGATAGATCTACGATTTAACGCTGGCTCATTGGTGGAGATTGGAAGAGCCTTGTTGTAAGATGAGGGCTGAGCTCGCAAAGGATATGACAATTTATATCAGCTTGCAGTTTGATTTCGACGTCATGTGTAGTGTGGCATCTTGGTTAGCTTGAATCTTACACCCTGTTAGCAGTAAACCTTGGAGTAGGGGACCTAATCTTAGTATCAAAGCAATGCCAATGTACCAAACTGTGAAGAGAGAAAGCTTGTGTGTGGAAATCTAGCTTCACAAGAAACTCTGAATCCCTTTAAAGAATAGTTTTTGATAAGAGAGCTGAATTACATCACCAACAACACATCCTCCTCCATCCCTGGGTAAGACTTTTGTTGAGTAGAAATCTCTCTCTCTCTCTCTCTCTCTCTCTCTCTCTCTCGTTCATGATTGAGCAGATTCCACTACAATGCACTCGTCAACTCAATTCAAGGTCACTTTGTCTATTGGCACTGGTTTCGCCAAATTCTAAAATCATTTGTAATAAACCATCAATAACGTCACTATGTCAAGTCTAGTAAAAATCTACTTGGAAGTAAAGCTCGATGGCATGACTCAAAATTTTTGGTAATACAGATCAACCCATAATGCATATCTAGGATATGGAGGATGAAACTATTAAAGCACATGATGCAAAGGCCACTCCAAATAGGTACAGACAAACACAACACTTGCATACGGTGTTTCTTCAAGCAGGATGTGCAAGAGAGCTGGATCACTCAAATGGAAGGTGTGAAAGCTTAATTGAAAGAAGTGGAGTCCTAAGAGGCAAGATTTTCCCCATGTATGATCACATGAGATCGCAACATGTTTGTCGTGCTCTGTTAAGCCATGAATACATCGATTTTAGTGACACTCTACAAGCTTCAAATCTCAATCTCAAGAGACAAAACTTGAATGACAGAGCCAGAATCAAGATAATGAATACAAATGGGGAAAGACGTGCAAAATGATCAATGTCAGAAGCAAGACATCAGACAATGACTTTCAAATATATTTCAGCTGATCTCACAGCAAATCTTGTTGCCACAGCACTTCACATTGTCAGCAGTGAAGTGAACTAATTTATCAGCAACATGCCTTGCAGGCTGACTCACCCATCTTGTGGGGGCTAGCCATGCCAAAGACAGCTTCTGTATACATGTCAAATTCAATCCATTGTCACTGAGATCAAGAAATAGGAGACCTTGATTAAGAGTAAGCACAGTTGCAACTTCAACGATGAGGCTTTCAACATTGCAATCAATAATAGTGAGCAATTCTGTATCATCTGCTTCACCATCAGCTTCAGCAGCCACTGCAATCCTCTCAAGACGTTTAGAGGAACTTACACAGTCTTCATCCAAGTACTTGTTTGAGGATTGCTCCAACTCTCCGCCATCTTCACTGTCAGCTATCACATTACTTATGTGCGCCCTCATATTAAACTCGGAGCTTGAAATAGCCTCAAGACCAATCTCTATTGGTTTAGAACTCAGATGAGAATTCTTGAGGTAGTTATCTGGACTACGGTACCCACCTTCCACATTGGCTTCTGAGACACAGACCTTTCCAACTGTGTTTTGGTCATTCCTAGCAGCATCATGATGATCAGTTGCTTGCTTCTGGGTCCCAGCACCACTGCAGTTCGTGGGAGTATTTGGGGTCTCACACTCCAGTTTATGTTCTATGGGAATACACTGATCGTTTGTAGGTAAAGGATAAGCTAGGTTGCTGATCTTTGTGCATAAGATTTTCCTGTCAGACAGGCTGTTCCCACTGAGAATTAACTGCTGTAATATCCTATTTCCTGCACGTGTTGGTTTTAGTGATTACAGACAAAGTGACTAGTCAATGATTCTTCAAAGAGCAGGAGATATGGAATCGCCACTCACAAGGAAACTGCCATATACATACCTTGGAGACATTTCATTATGATCAATATGCCCGTCCATCCAAGATCACACCTTGTCAATATTAAAAATTTTAATCTGCATTCTGATACTGAAAGCACAGAAGCCACCTGTACTGCACCCTGTTCAAAGTCCTTAAACTTAGCACTAAGTCTCATTCTAACAGAATGATAGCATAGCAATGCACTGTAATTCCACCTCTTCTTTAAGCATGCCTAAATTAAGTCTCTTACATGTATTGTATGCATGTCCCTGTTTGCATTGAATACTCTCTCTCTCTCTCTCTCTCTCTCTCTCTCTCTCTCTTGTATGCAGAGTTCTTGATGTCCCATGGGCCCATTTTGGCCTTTAGTGGACAATAATACACTTTCTTTCTTTCTTTCTCTCTCTCTCTCTCTCTCTCTCGCGCGCACGCCTAGCACCCTGCTCCCAGCCTAGCATGCTCCCCGTTTACCTTCTTCCCTCCCCTGACCAGGTCTCTGCCTCTCCTCAGCCTGTTCTCCCCTGACTAGGTCTCTGCTAGGCCCCGACAAGGTCTTCACAGGCTGTACGAGCCCGCCTTTCTTGTAGTGTGACTGCCTTGTCGTGTGACTGCTCCAAGGCGCTCCGCAAGCTGCTCCAACATTGCTTGTCCACCCAAAGAGTCTTTCTCTAGCAAATCAGTCTTGGCACAGTGCCTTATGAATCTTCTATAGAAAGAAGCAAGGCCAAGAAAGCCTCTTAGCTGAGTAACTTTGGTAGGTCGTGGCCATTCCATGATACATCTCACTTTGTTGGGATCCACCCTGATTCCATTGCTGCCCAAATGTGTCCCAAATACTCCATTTCTCTTGCCATGAAAGTAGACTTACTTGGCTTGGCATAGAGCTAGTGAGTTCTTAAGACTTCCAAAATCTGCTTCACAGAGAGATGATCCTCCTTAGTCTTGCTACAGATGAGTATATAATCAAAGGATACCAAAGCAAACTTGTAAAGGTAGGGCTGCATAATTTTATTCATTAGGGCTTGGACAGTGAATGGGGCATTGGGTGAGGCCAAATGCCATCACCCTAAAATGGTACAACCCCCTTGTCTTTGGCTCATCCTCCTCCCTCATTCTAATCTGGCGATAGCCTGATCTGAGGTCTATCTTACTTGGCTCACTTTAATTCATCCAAGAGATCAAGTATAGGAAATCTGTTTTCGTTATGGTCATTTTGTTGAGGTCTCTGTAGTCAATACACATCCTGAAGGACCCGTTCTTGATAGCCGGTTGGTGCTTTGTTCACTGGTTTGGACCCGGACTCAAAGTGATGGAATGATCAATGAGTACAAGGTACAACAGGGCCCCCTTCTATAGGTATAGGCCTCTTCTCAAGATCTCAAGACCAAGCCTCTTCTCTTCGATTCTCTAGTCTGCCCAACTGGTATGTATGACAGTCCCTACTGAGACCTCGACCTATCACTACTTGCAAGGATGATCCGTAGTGAGCCTTTAGCCCCACATTAAATTCCTCCTAGCTGAGTTCAAAATCGCTGCCCTTGAGAAAGTGATCACATACTCCATTGAGTCAAAGATTGTGGGTCCACGACCTCAGGTAGACGCAATTTTTCGTGACTGGCTCTATCCAAATCCATGACATCAACAAAGCGGTGTGCTCAAACATGTAGACTTCACATACACAGACTGCCACCTTTTCAATATAGTGTCAAGGCCTTGTCTGTTTGACTCACTTGCGGCAAACAAGGTCATTTGGAAGGATCTCGTACAACTAGAATGTACAAGACCTGGTTGGCATCTAGGTAGCAAGCTATTAGAGAGATTTGGGAAGAGCCCGAGATCCCACCAAAGGGAGGCTAGGCTTTGTGGGCAACGGATGTGATTCAGAGGACCAACAAGGACTTGTACTCTCAAGCTTTTTGCCGGTGGCACCTCCTCCAAGAGCACGAGAGAACATTGAGATGGAACCTAGCTTCAATAGAGCGTTTCAAGGAGTAGGACTCAAGTTCCCAACAACTTGTGGATCGGTCCAAGTGCGCACAACTTGATCTCTGAACACAGAAATCCATCAAGCAAGTTCTCTTATCACTCCTCCAAGGCACAGTGGGTACAGGAAGGTGATAGGATGACTATAAGTCTCCTCACAAATTTTATATTCTAGCTTCCACTGACCTTGCCCACACCTCATTTAATGCATCCTAGGTGGAAGCATGGCTGAGCTATATCGACGTTTGTTCCAGTCCGAGGAGGAGTCTCCCTAGATTTATGTAGCTCGAGAGGTAGTTGGGGCCCATATCCCAGCAATGGTTCTCCAAGTATGAGCTGGCAAGTGGAGGAGCCTTCTACCAATGAGGAGCTTTGGAAGGTCCTCCCTCCACAAAAGTCCCCTAGAGAGGACAAGCCTCCTTAGGTGCTTCTGGGAGCTCATCTGCAACCCCCCTTTGTTTGGCCTTTCAAAAGACTTTTGACTCAAGTCCTCTTTTGCAATCTGAGTCATGGTTCGATTTGTTTGATACCGAAGGGGGGGACAAGTCTAATCTTCGTCAATGGAGACCAATTACTCTGCGTTTTTTTTTTGCAAAAAAACCAACTACTTTGCTAGACACCGCATACGAGTTCTTGGCCAAGATCTTGAGTTTGAGGTTGTAGCCCCATCTAGTGGATATCATTCATGATACGCAAACATATGTTATTCAAGAACACAACATCTTGGACATCTTTACCTTTCAGGAGGCACTAGATTCGGCCATCTCTTGCATTTTGAGAAGGCTTAGGATAGGTGGAGTGATCCTTCTTGGAGAGCACCATGCAAAGACTAGGATTGACAGACAAATGGATCAGGAGTCATAGCATTGTATACAAGGAGTTCCGTCAGATGTTTATTGATGGCCATGCAAGCGAAGCCTTCTCTTTCTCGCACGATTCAGCAAGGCTGCCACCTCACTCTCTTTCTTTTATTCTCATGATTGAAGCGTTGGATTATTTTTGGTGCTCCGAGACAACAGGCCTCACAGGATGACAAGAGGAGGCCCTATTGAACTCAGAGTTTGCAAATGATACGGCCCGCTATGTACAAGGTTCGGCAAAGAGCCAAGAGGCAATCAAGGAGCCCTAGATATTGATTGAGAGGCCTCTACGGCTAGGATCAACTGGACCAAATCAGTCGACTTCCTTATAGGGACAAAAGAGATCCAAGAGATCCGAACTAGGGGCTGCCCTTGGTTTTTAGTGGATTCCGCATGGGCTAGCAGTGAGATATCTTGATTGCCAGGTGGGCACTGACATATCAGCAAAGCAACAAATTGCCTCAATACTAGAGAGCGTGTGGTGTAAGCTTCTCTATTGGAGCTCGACCAAACTCTCCCTAGCAAGCAAGGCCTTCGTGACCAACCAAGTCCTACTTGCCACGACCTTGGTACATGGCCTCTTGCTAGTGTTTTCATAAGAGATGCAAGGGGCAGTGGACAAGAGTCTGATGGTACGCAAAACACTAGATCTAGGGTAGCCTCGTAGACAGTGATCCCGTCACAAACAAGGGAAGGGTTAGGCATCATTGATCCCGAGATGCAGAGCAAAGCCTCATTGGGCAAGTTAGTGGTACGAGGTCTCACCCCAAGCTTAGAGCCCTGGAAGCTCCTGCTTCGGCAAGAGCTTCTTCAGAACAAACCCCGTACAGGAGAACAATGGTAGTAAACCTACAAGTGGATTTTTTCAGAGGCTCCTTTCACAAGGAACGGCTCCCCCTGATGAGGAGTCTTCACAAGGTTTGGCAACGCTTGTCTGGGGTACTTATTTGATCCCACCGCACATGCTCCAATGAGTTTGAGCAATAGCCGCACATTTCGCGTCTAGAGGTTCGGGATCGCACATTTCGCGTCTAGAGGTTCGGGATCAAGAGGGCCTCATATTGGGGCAATGGACACACATTAACTGGGCGCATTGGGACAATGGTCCATCCAAGTCATTTGGGACCTAGAGACAACTTCCCTTGAAGTCAGAGACACGAATGTAGACACTTGCAAGTTTGAGAGGACAGGTATACAAAGGACAAAAATTGAGGCGCAGATCCCTGGTTCATAGTGGGAGGGGTTGCATAGCTCCTTGTCTCCTCATCATTGGTATGGACATTTTTTCAGGACAGGGTTCCTCTCGGGATTCTATTATTATGGCAGTCACTTGGCTCCTATCGTTGCAGGTTCTTCAAAGTGGAGTCTTGGGACCTCCTCCAACCAGAGACAAGTGACCTCGAAGATGATGAGGCTTTGGATATGCTAGATGATGAGGCTTTGGATATGCTAAAGTGGCAAAGGGTCAGGGTTGTGGGCCATTTGAGCAATTAGTGGACTATTCACCCCATTCCATTCTCAACACAATAGGAGGGTGCACGGTGGTGACTTTGGTTATGGGAGGGCCGACCTCTTGGGGAGATTGAGTGGAACCCCGAGTGGTTCTTGCTCTCTCATGTAGGGCACTCGGACAGGGAGAGAAACTGTAGAACCTAAATCATGTCTGCAACAAACGGAGAAAAGAAAGGAGCGAACAAATATTGAGCTAGCAAACAAGGATTCCATGAGGTGGTTCAAGAGTGCATTCCCTCTACAACACCCCAGTTGAAGTCGACCTAGTCGACACACAGGTTACTCCAATCCAAAAAAAATGTAGAAGATGCAGTTCATGGAAAGATGGTTGAGTCCTACTCACAAGGAAATGGACATGAAGATATTTACCTTTGTAAGACTAGAATGATACACAAAGTTAAAGAAGAAGCCGAGAGCAGAAGGCACTCGATGTCAAGATGGAAAGCCTCCATGTAGACGATTGGTACAACAAAGGAAGCTTCTTTACCAAAGAGAAATTCAATGCTTCAACACCCGGAGAAGCATGCTTGGTTTAAAGCCAAGCCCTTCCCCCCTATGCGAGGCAGGTGTACCGGACGAAATCACCCACGTGATGACATGTTCCTTTTCTTGTGGGGACCCTGTATCCCTACTTGGAGTTGGTCGATGACCCACGATGGAAGGCATTCTACCCGATAAGCAAAAAGTTATGATCCTGCTTGGACAAAACGAAATGTGATGACGATTGATAAAAGGACATCTTGCTTGTTGACATCACGAGAATATTCAGTCATTCTCAGAGCAGTTGAGCAGACTCTCATACGATCTCCTGGTGGTTCATTTCATCTGACCATGAACTCGATAAGCAATTATCAAAGACTTCTACGTTAAACATATTTTAGTTACAAGCACTGAGTCTAACCTAATATATGCAAAATGCAATCCTAGCAAATTTGTTGTTTTGCCACGCCATATGTGCAATAGAGATAGGATTTTGGTACCTCTAGCTCCTAGATGTATCGGTGGTGATGTCATGATATATTTGTTTCTTGGTTTCATAGGTCATTTTGACCTCCTACAAACGTTAATACATATTTCTTTCTTTCTTTTCTAGTCACAATTGCCTCTATATCTCAAATTTAAGAGCCATATGCTTTTTTACAACCTAAATTTGCCTCATTTCCAAAATTTGTGACAAGGTCATTTCAAGGCAAAACTCAAATTAAACCAAGTTGAATCATCAAAAGAGCAAGCTTTTGGAATCATTTTGAAACTAAGTTGACAATTTTTTAAAGCAAAGTTCAATGCAATCTTTACCCATGGGTTCTAGACATCAAAAGAAGTATCTCAAAAAATATTTTTAAAAATGTTTGAAACTTGCTTGGTTACTTCCAGTATCGATGTGAAAATTGTTTGGTTACTTATAGTATCGATTTAGTGCAATCATCATCCCAGCAAACATTAATATCACAGCATCACCAAGCAATATCTAGCTTGAAGGTTGAGACAAACAACCCTTATCCCCGAAGACCACTAGGAATATCTTGATGCAAAGAATTTCGATTCTCAAGCATTCCATAAGGAGGACTAGGCACTCCTAGAAATATCATTTAATGAGCATCAAGCAAAGAGATTTAAGATTGTCTCAAAGACAACCTTGCTGCACATGATGTAAGATGGATCCACTTGACAATTTACTCTCATATATTCACTAGTGCACTATAGTCCATGTTACTCTTGTTGGAATATGAAGCCAAAGTAAGTCAAAAAAGAGTGTACTAGGTGTCTAGGGGGTGTTTTATAGTCTAGTGAGTCCTAGACATGCCACGTGTCATATTGGGAGTTATCTCATATACACTATGGCTTTCTAGAGTCTAGTGTCACACTATATAGTGATGTACTTGTCTTGAGTCAACATCAAGCTATTTACATGTGAGTATTTTGGTTATCATTGCCTAGTACTTGTTCTTTCTCCTTTCCATTTTGCTTTTCATTATGCTTTCCACATTTCCATTATGTTCCTAGCTAGCTACTAGATCTCTTCATATGGTATTAGAGCCATGTTCCTAGCCCTGCTCTCTCTTTTCCTTTCCCTTTCCTTTCCAAGAGATTGAGGTGAGGGAGGCCGATGAAGCTACTCTAACTCCTCCTCCTTGGAAGGCTGCACTCTTCTCTCCTGCCTTGAGCTCTCTTCTCCACGGCATGATCTGCCACCTCTCTTCTCCTTCCTTCAGCTACATCTTTCTGTGATCTGCGAATGATGTGATGCTTCTATCCGGAGCTAGAAGCATAATCACAGCTTTGTGTCTTCAGCAAAGTTGTAGAGGACCTTGAGTACTACAAATTTCGTTTTTACATCATTGCAATCCGAGTTTTCTGTGAAAAGTTACAGCCCTTGCAAGGAGTGACGAAATTTGTTTTTGCGCGCAAATTTTATTCTGGAGCTCAATGATTTGACAACCCAAGCATGATGCAACCAGCTCAACATGGAATTGTCTATCCTCTTCATCGTTGACCTCTGCTTCAGCCCGCCATTTGCTCCTTCTACCCGACATTCTCTTGGAGCTGCTACCCGCAAGTTCGTGCTCGCATTCTGCCTGTCATTCTCTTGGAGCTGCTATCCACGTTGCCTCTATCTTCTTTGCCCGTCACTTAATGTGAGCTCTTGACATTACATTGCGGTGACTCCTTCACGTGACTACTCCTAACTTTGGTGAAGACTTTCTGAGCTAAATGTGAGTTCTTCGATACTACTCCGACACACTCCACTACAGTGATCTCTCTGATTAGTGTATTGCATCGAGCTTGATGTAGCATCAACAAGTGATTTCTTCAACATTACTTATTCGATTGGTGCCTAAGGTACTTCGCATTGATTGACTTTCTGATTGGTCGTGGTACATGAGGCTTCTACTTCGACATTGGTGACTCTCCTTCCTGCATTTTGAGAGTTATCATGTAATTGCTCCATGTAGCTACCCATGGACTTCACCGACACATATTTTGGGGCATTCTTGCCTAGCGCTTCATTGACATCGTCATCGACTCGCAAGGATGTACACACATGTGCATTAGCTACTTGAATGACATCTCTTTCACAAAGAGATTTTTTTATTTATTACTACACGCTTGATGGTCCTCTTTCTTGGATAGTCCTCCTAAAAAGATGTATTGGTTTTCCTAATTTTTTGGTGTGTGGCTTCCTAACATGTCCTGTTATAAAGCCAAAGGGGGATGTTCTGTGGGAGCCATATGTATTGGCTTTGATAGGTCTATTTGTTTATCAGGCCTGGCTTGAGAGTTCCAAGATGTTGGTGCATTGGTCTCTTAGACCTCTAAGTTGGTCATGCATCCATGCATGATGAGCCTCTGAGCCATGCTTGATGAGATTTCTATGTTATGCTCACTAGCCTCTGAGCCATGCTCACTTGCCTCTGAGATTGTGTGGGAACCATGTCTAGTTCTAGACCGGCATGCACAGTTCTGATGACCCCGTCATTGTCATGTTTTGTTCTTGGTTCCATTCTAGTAGTCTCTCACCTTGCCTTCATGGGAGGGTGTTGGAATATGAAGCCAAAATGAGTATACTAGGTGTCTAGGGGGTGTTTTATAGTCTAGTGAGTCCTAGACATGCCACGTGTCATATTGGGAGTTATCTTATATACACTATGGCTTTCTAGAGTCTAGTGTCACACTATATAGTGTTGTACTTGTCATGAGTCTTTAGATATCAGTCAACATCAAGCTATCTACATGTGAATATTTTGGTTATCATTGCCTAGCACTTGTTCTTTCATTTTCCTTTCCATTTTGCTTTTCATTATGCTTTTCACATTTCCATTCCGTTCCTAGCTAGCCATTAGATCTCTTCAACTCTAGTCATATGGCATCGTAGAAAGATCTAGATTTAAAAGCTTAATAACTCCTCCAAATCACCTCCGAGTGCTACATTATCAATCCTAGCCTATTCAATAAACCTCCAACCAAACAAAGTATCTACCCTTTGTTACAACTGGTTAATTGGACAAGCCTTGCAAAATCACAACTCTTTAGCCAAAACTCACAAATAAATAGTTGAAAGCAGTAGCTTTTTTGAAGATCATCCTTTACCAAAAGTTGAGATGGAAGAAGGCATTTAACCCTTAAATGTCCCAACTTACAATCAAGAACAAGTACATGACGTTCGACAAAGCCAATAGACATCAAACTACTAGACATCCATCATGGCACACCTCTAGACTGACTTAATGCTGATTGGCAGCTTCATTAGCAACTATTTAGAGAAAGGACGATCGCATTCCTTCTCTAGTACATATTATAAGGGCATTGTTAAAGGCATCTATCATGTAGCTTTGTTGATGTTTTTGAAAAGCAAAGAATGCAAAGCAATCGTTATAAACTTGCATTCAGCCTAGAACTACTAAGAGACGATATGCAAGTCGATTCTAATAATTTACTAATGTTTCATCACTATTACTTGGGGAAGTGCTCATTTGGGGATCCATTATTGGTTAGATATTCTACCATTGGGGATCCACTATTGCTTATATATTCTACAAAGGAAATTTCACAAATTCGACCTTGCTAGGAGACACAAAACAGCCAAAAAACGTCCTTATAGTCTGTCTTCATCCTTACATACTGATAAAAGCTCAAACCACCCATAATTCCTCTAACAAAGATTTATTGTGATGCTTATTTCAAGAATTACCCTCTAGAGGGCTGCACATTACAAAGATGTAGGTGAAGATACGGATGAAGACATCATGTCATAGATTTTGTGAAGGTCATACATACCTTATCAGAGTGGTGTTGCTTGGCAACTCCTGAGTTGCTAGAGATTGTGTGCAAGAAGCATTCTCAGACTACGCTATCACAACACAAACTTAATCATGTAGTATGGCAAGAGTTAGCATTACACACCTCCACATTGGAATTAACTCAAAAAGGGAAACCATATTTGTTGGCTCCTTGCAAGATTGGCATTGGCCCTTGCTAACTCTCCTAATCATACTATATTTTTATATGTAATATACCTTCACATTAGAAAGTATTTATTGGCATGCTTAGGACAACTATCAACATGTTTCACAAGTTTCATATTTCAAGCTTCATCATTCATGTTTGAATGCTTGATGTTCAATACTTCGATGCTTGGTAGCACATTTGATGTTCAATGTTTAAACAATCAAAATAGTTGATAACTTCTGCTCTAAGGTTTCAACATGTTGCACATGTGTAAAACCATACATGTTGCACATGTGTAAACCTTACATGTTTTTTCAAAACACAACAAATGTGCGGTGAAACTCAAAATAGTATGTACATTTTTTAGAGAAAAGAACATTCTTCTATAAATAAACTCCTTAGTGACACAAACACGAGAATAATACAACCCCCAATGAAGGGTACAATAAACTCCTTAGTGGCACATACACCAAAGAAATGCAACTACCCAATGAAGAGTACAATATAAAAATTACAAGGATATCCCCTTGGCTGGTCACTCTATTGGGGATTACCTCGTACAAAGGGCTGAACAAACAGCCACACCGGTGGTTTATAATGCCATATTATACCACCATCTATGAAATGAAGGAAACAGCCTAGCCCACATATACTGATAAAAGCCTCCCTCCTACACCCTAGATCAATCTGAGACATAGTTACTAAGGAATGTGCACGCCAAAAGAACGCCGAGCCCCTAGGGAACAAGAACGCCAAAATTCTAGGAACGAGAATGGGAAAGGAAAGGAACGCCAAAATCCTAGGGAATGAGAACGGGAAAGGAACGCCACATCACCATACCCATAAACAAACACACTACTCTATACACTAAAAACCTTAAACTTAGAATGACATCAGTGGGGATGTCATAGTAGCTATGTGTGATGGAGTTTATGGTTTCAACCCTATGAGTGATTATTATGAGATGGAGTCTGCACACTGTGTTGTGTTTTTAGAGGATGAGTTTGCGCATGTTCCTGGATTCATCTGAATATATATTAAACTTAGAATTCAATAAAACCGGTTACTGAATGCATAACTTAAAACAAGTTACAGCTGCCTTTGGATCAGATTGGGAATCAAGACTTAGAACATAAACGAAATCCTGATGATAGATGAATCATGAATGATCATTGATAAAGGATTATAGCTTTCCAACTAGCATACAGAAGGAAAGCCCATGAGTGACAAGGTTCAAGCATGCGAGATCAGATTGTACTTTGCCCCAAAAAAACTAATCAAATGCAACTTGCAGGTTGGGGAACAGCATAGGAAATGTTCCCTAGACGTTCCAGAGCCGTTCCATAGCAGTTCCACAAGAATATCTAGACAAATGTTTCCCAATGTCTGGCTGATGTGGTCTGCTGCTCTATTGCCTGCCTGCACCTAGCTGCCCATATATATCAGGCAATGATGCTTGCTAATCAACTCCCATCTATGACTGTGTCCAGTTGTCCACACCGTCTCTGTAAAGTTCAGAGTATTTATAAATCCTTGTAACTTTATTCCCCCAAATTCATGGCACAGATCATTAGCTTTCACCAAGCAAGCCACGGCTCTAGAAACAAATCAAAGGGTCGCCAACTAATTGGCTACGTCAGCATAGGAGGCACTTATAGAGAAACAAGTCCTCTGCTCTCCCAGACAAGGGATGACATTCTTTCCTAGCTTTGCAGAAGGATTACTTGGTCTCGTGCTCCTTCTAGTGATTGTCAGTATAACTTCCTCTCTCAATCATTGAAAAGATCTCAAAGTCCATTCTCACCAATCAAAACATGAGATTTGGACCCTTAGTTAAAGCTTACTCGAACTAAAGCATTCAAATTGGACTCAACATTGCCCAAATGTCCTCTAAACATGAGCCTTCTTATCTTGTCTTAAGAAAATTGAAAACAAACACACAAGATGTAATAGAGATCTACCTTCTCGCCAAGCTTGTTCCCACTAAGGTTCAGATAAGTGAGGCTTTTGAAGAAGTGGATTTGTGAGCAAAATTTCTCAGCAACGTCCATAGTGAGCCCGGAAAAAGAGAGATCAAGCTTAATGATCATTCTAGGGTGCCTACTGATTGCATTGCTCAGATCAAGGACACCTTCCTGCATTAACATTGTATAGCATAACTAATAACCAAGTCCATCCAACTGAGCAGCATACATCAGAAGCTTATGAAAAACCAGCAAAATTCCTATTAAATTGAAAATTACGTTTTGAATGCAAGTCTCTCCCAGCATAAGAGCAGAAATACTCCGAGAAGACTCAAGGAGGGAACTAACACCCTCCACTCCAGGCTTGTCAAGGCAGATGCCTGTCAAATCAAGCTCTGAGAAACTGCGTCACAAAACCTGTATTAGATCACACAATAGATGAAGAAAGGCGATCAAAATGGTATGGAGATGGTGCATTCATAACCTCTTTAAACTTGAGAGCTTCTCAAGTAATCCTACTATGGCCAAGCTTGAAATTGGATTGTTCTTCCCTGGATAATCCAAAACAAGACCTAGATTTTGTAAGAGAGTTTGACATGCCTGTTCTGTTTGGTCTCAAAGGAGTTTGGTACTAAATTTAATTACTAGCAAGGCATCCTTACCAATGGATAATTTGACTAAGGGGCAATCACCCTGAATGGCACTTGAAATTTTCAAGACAGTGCGAGTTGTGAGATTGCAATCCTCGAGTTTTAAGACCTCCAAAGCTGCACATCAATAAGATGTGTTATGTTACAAAAGATCAGGTGCCAACCAATGAAGAACCAAAATATGCACCAATTTAAAACCAGCAGTGCAAATAATACCAACAGCAATAACACATGTATTAATATAAAGACTCCAGAATCCCACCTATCTACCTTGGGAATTTTTAAGCAATCCTGTCAGATATCGTGCTGCTGCATCTGTGAGTCTGTTACCTGATAGGTTTAGAACCTCAAGCCTTGATAAAGTGTTTGGGCATTCACAGATCTGCAAGGTTATCAGGATGTCAGACTCGTACTCCAACTGCTGTTTTTCTCTTTGCATTCATGGGTTGTTCAAGAGGAAATCAGAAGCAACTCAGAGGCAATCGAGGTTCTGAAAATAAAGAGTTAAACACATCAACTTCCATATCAAATTCCTATTTTTTCAGAGACGGATAGGACTAGATTTATCTAGATATCCACAAGATCTGAGAGCCAACTATCTGGGCAGAGTTGCACAAAGTATGCACACTGACATGCCCAAGAGATGCTGCTCCAAATTGGTTGTTATGAAGGTCCAGCATGAGACCAAGATTGAGCTGATTGCTAGTTGCAATCATCTGTTGAATCTTCTGCATGGATTGATTTCCTGGAAAAAGCAGGAATAAAAAAGAAACGGGGTTTTTATACAGTCAGCCTGTACAAGATATGTAAGCCCAATGCTTGTTAGGATCAGGACAAACCTAGTGAATTGTGTGAAAAATCAAGATGCGAGAAGGACCCATTTCCATTCAATGCCATCAATAAAGGCCAGGCAGACCAATCATCCAGATTACACCCAGAAGCAGAAATCTTGTCTTCTAGGGCCTGCAAGTCAGGAATAACTTTTCAAGCCGAAATGATGTTACAGAAAGTAATATGTGAAACAACCACAGTGGAAATAACATGCACATCAGTTGATTAAATATACCTCGCTATTGCTTAGCCTGCTTAAAAGTTTTGGGTTTATATTCTGTTGGTAGAGTTCACAGAACAATTGATACCGCTCAACCAAGGGCACCGGAACCCAGCCTGCAAAAAGAGTTTCATCAGGATTAACATAAATGGACCATTGTACCAAGCTTGCTCAAGAATATACACACAGTCTATTAACAATGGCCAAAAAATCTATCTTGTTCAAGGGCAGTCCAACAAGAGTACAATAATTTCATGATGTCTCTGTCTTCGAACAGGATTTCACCAGTTGCTTTGCTGTTGTACTTTTCATTACTCAAAAGGAATAAATGGCAATACTAAAAAGGAATAAATGGCAACTCTACTAGCTGTGAGAACACCCAAACAAGATCATGACTTACAATCAGCTACAGCTTCCAAGATGTCTGAAATATGGAGATTGCTCAAAATGCTATCAATTGTCTCAGAAGGTTGAAGGATCCTGCCTTTTAGAACCAGATGCCTTAGCAGGGGCTTTAATCCTGCAAGTCATAAATGTCAGATATACCAAAAACAAAAGCAACCATGCTCAATGTTACATAAACTTGAATCTTGGCTCAGATCAAAAACCTGCAAAGCCTAGATATAAGACCAGTTACAGACCAATTGCACCGAGAGAAAACAAACACAGTTGCTGCCACACTTCCAATGCTTATGCCTTGTCTTTATGCAACCATTGCATGCCTGTTTCTGAGCTAAATAAAATATAACAGGTGCGCTACCCAGCAAAATTTATCACAAATGGCTCAACAGCATAGACCATTATGCCATTTTGTGGGTTCCAATAATCTTATGCATGCCTATGCATTCAGCAACAAAATACAGATCCAGGAAACCTGAAGGATTGCTGCAAATATAGGCACGTCCGATCTCCTGCTTTAGCCAGTCAACTGTTCTAAAAATCAAATGATCCTCGCTGTGTTTCAAAAGGTCCACCTTGATAATTTCACCTGCGATACCTACTGAAACATATTCTGGAACCTGTGAGAGAAGATACATGGCTTAAATTAGCTCGTGTCAAGTCTCTCTCTCTCTCTCTCTCTCTCTCTCTCTCTCTCTCTCTCATCCACGTCTCACTTATACTACTTTCCAAGAGATTCATTTTGACCATATACTTGCCCCTACCTATGCCGCCCGACTCTCCCATTGGACCTTGAATGTATCCCACTTCTAAAGGAAAGCCACACTTATACCCGTTCCCTACATGATGCTGCCATCCAGTGTTTCCTGTACACCACTAGATCCACCCGTCCACCACCTGTTGGATTGGCCCCTGCAATAGCTGGTACAATGATGAGTGTAAGGCCTTGCACGTCTGCTCCAATTCGAGACCAAGCATCATCTTCTGAATGCGACAAAGACCACAAGAATATCATAGCTTGGAGACTTTGTCCATCAGAATGAGGAAGAACTACTGAACATTTTGTGTAGTAAAAACTCCAAGGATTTTTGGCAGAAGTTACTCGAGCAGAGATCCACATCTCCTATCACTGACCCGATCATATGGCACACCTACGTGTGCACACTTTATGACAGCCCTCACCAGACCTCCCACATCTACCATTCCCCACGCCCCATGCCCTATGCACTCTTTAGTACCGGTGATATCAAGCATGCTACCCTCAAGCTAAATAAAGCCCGAGCCAAAGATCATGAAGGGCTTTGGTCTAGTCACAGCATTATCTAGACAGTCTGGGCCCTATATTAGTAGGTATCAGGTAGAGACATGACTTTGACAAGGTGGACAAAGGAGATCATGAACACAATCGTAGTCAAACAAGGTTGTCTATTACCACCCACCTTGTTTGGCTTGTATATCAATGAGCTCAAGTCCTTCATCACGACTCTAAGAGGTGCAAGTTCTTCATTAGCTAGCCTCTTGATTTTGATGCTACTATATGTAAAAGACATGGATCTACTCTCCTTCTCAGCTAAGGGTCTCCAGCGACATTTGGATGCACTCCAATCTTTCTACGATACACAAGATCTGAAGGTCAACTTGGGTAAAACCAAGGTTATGATCTCCAACAACTCAAGCAACCCCATATAGAGCAATTCTACTTTCAACAAAGCTCATGTAGAGATTGTTGCATCCTACACATACCTAGGTGTCCTCATTTCATGTGCGATTATCTGATGCAACTAGCTATGGAGGCCCATTTGAGCAAGGGGCATGCCGCACTAGCCAGACTCAAGCGCAAGTGCTTCCACTCACATTTTAAAGACCCCAAAACCCACTCTCTTCTTTTTGACTTATTGGTCCACCCAAAAGGGATGTATGGTAGTCCCTTTTGGGAGATAGAGAAACTTGAAATTCTGCTTCTCGATCGCTTGATCCGCACTGAGTGATCGGTCCCACATCAGATCATACTTGCAGAGTTTGGGGCCATCCCTCTACAGCTTGATGCAATCATCCAAGTGGTCACTTATCTCCATAGGGCCAGGGAACTTGGTACCATGATATAGCTGGACGATATAGCTAGACGACGTAGACTGCCTTGGCTAGCCTTGCCTTCATCTATGGCATTGGAGGTGGAGGGGGATCAAAGGAGCTAGTATCCTCAAACACGCAGATGGTTCACAGGCATGGGGCTACAAATGGACAAGTTGCCACCATTTCAGTAAGCCTTGAGGCTCCATTCATTCAGCATGTCTATGAGGAGGTTAACCAAGTCATCAAAGAGGATCTCTTGCAGCTTTACATGTTTAGGACTTGGTTAGCACTACTGAGCTTTCAAAGAAACTCAACTTCTACAGAGATCACTGCTTACGGATCTCAAGGGAGGGCTTCATCGAACTACTGGACTATACCTAGATTGATCTCCCACATGCATTGAGAATCTCAATGAATGAGTTTCATATATCTTCACGTAGACTACGGGTTGAAACAAGATGAGCAGAGGGTTCCCCATGCAAGAGATGAATCTGCACTTTATGTGATATGCAAGAGATCGAGACAAAGAATCACTATGCTTCCAGATGCCCTGTATACTATGAGATCTATGGATGGCACCACTGTCTTTTCGATACCGATTTCGCCCTACTCAAAGAGTCCATGGGATTCGACACTGGAGAGAGCTAGAGGACATGACTCGCCAAATCCGACCGTGAGTGGACATTCACACTAGGGCTGCAGATATATCCTCTCTTCAATGTGGGGAGAGAGACCCATTAGAGTGATGATAGCACTTGTCAAACAACAAACCACATCATGGAGATTACAAAGGAAAAGGGATGGACCCAAATAGGCCAAGTGATAGCAACGTTCTATCACTAATTTTGTCTCTCAGCACCAACCCTCACTAGATCCTAAGCAACTGTCAAACTCACTCCTCTTGTCTTTCCTAAGTCCAGTTGTGTTGGTCCCCATTTAAGGTCCAACCACTCAGGGCTAGGTGACTGATTGGTAGACAAGCAAGGGATTCTCCTTGGTGTCTGCTTTCCCCATTGTGGGTTTCTCTCGCAGCAACGATAGCGCAAGGTACTGCTTTTATTTCTCATTGGGTAGGGATGCCATTTTAGTGGGCCCCGCCCTTAGGTTTCATTGTATCTGGTTTTGTTTCAATCTCATAGACCCTTTGGTCTTTCATACACTTAATAAACCCGCCATCTCTCTCTCTCTCTCTCTCTCTCTCTCTCTCTCTCTCTCTCTCTCTCTCTCTCTCTCTCTCTCTCTCTCTCCCACACCACACTGCTCCGGCTGCTCCCTGCCATGCTCCCGCTCCCCTCCACGCTAGTTTCGCTTAGCTCCACCTTGCTTGCTCACACCTCCTCCCACCATTGCTGCTTGCTCATCTCCCCGTGCTGTCGTCTGCTCATCTCCCGCTCCCCGCCACACTTGTTGCTTGCTGCTCTGTCCCCACCCCCCCACGCTTGCAAGCTGTTGTTGTGGGAGCTATCCAAGCTGTTGCTTCCTATCCAAAGCGTCACGGGAGCCCTCTGCCAACACAAGAGCCCTCCAAGCTGTCGTGGGACCCCTCTCCTCTGTCACAGAACTGAGGCGCCTGCTATCGAGGTGCCAGGGGCACTTGAGTGAGCCCCGAGGCTTCATAGCAGCCCCACGGGCTATTCAGCTACGCCATAAGGGGTCCCAAGGCCCCTAGCAACTGTGCGCTGCTTGTGAAGCAACCTTGGGCTGCTAGACATCAAGGTTGACCTTGGTGGCCATCCCCCTGAAGACCTCAAGGCCCGCTTACCACCTCCTCATCCATCGCAATATACACCGAACCTCTACCTGCAAGAAGACTATCAGACAACTCAAGAAAGGATCAAGAAAGGCTGCCATTATGGGGACAAAAGAGTGCTCACCAGACCAAAAAATAAGGGGTGAGAAGGACTGGAAGTATAGCCTCATCTGGATGAAGGCGGAGAAAATAGAAGACCCAAGTACCAAGGCTTACATATCAACACTCGATAAAATATGTAAGATGCAAGACACAAAAATTGAATGCCTACGCAAGAAGCTAAAAGAGACTAGGGAAGATGAGCTCTCAAACCTCCAATCCAAATGCAAGATGAAATGAAGAAATAACTGGTGTTGAAGACATAAAGTCAAGCCTATGGTTGACCAATAGTACTCAGGTACTATACATACCAAGTACTTGTATTGTTTCATTTGAACATTTCTATTGGAGTTTTATTGTGTGTGCACTCTTGCTCACTTGTGTTCACAACCTATCTCCGCTTTGTTCCTACATTTGGTATCAGAGCACTTCCATCTCTAGAGCCCATTCCCGCGCTTGCTTCCGAATACCTGCAAGCTTGGTGCTCCAGTGCGCATTTCTGGTTCTCACATTCAGCTCTCTAGCTTTCGTTTGAGGTAGCTCCAACATTCAGCTCCTCTAGTTCAGTCCGGTGCCTCGTTTCGTCGCCAAAAACTTGTTTTAAGCAGGGGAAAAAAAAACAGTCCAATGCATAGTTACTAGGGAACATGAACAGCAACGGAACGTCGACCCCCTGGGGAACGGGAACGCCCAAAGGAACGCTTGCATGCAATAGGCTAGCTATGCATAGGCTAGCTGTAGCATAGGTTGTAGCATAGGCTGCGCGATGGTAGCGTAGGCTAGCGTAGCTTGATAGGCTATAGCGTTAGCAAGCTGCTAGGCATAGGCTAGGCGTTGCATGCAGCCTTGCAGGTCGAAGCAAGCTTGCAAGCGGGGAACACGTAAAGCATGGAGGTCAACTGCAAGCGGGGAACACACAGAGCAACGAATTGCGCCGATTAGATTAGGATTAGATAATCTGCCCCAAATCTTTACCTGCATGAAGGGAACGGCTTAGGGAACGTTCCCTAGACGTTCCACAAGGAATTGGAACGTTGCATAGCCGTTCCAGAGGCCAGACGTTCTCTTCAAGCTGAGTGAAGAGAACGCCGTTCCATAGCTATGGAACGGCGTTCCCTGGCAACTATGGTCCAATGGCTGTTTTTTGACCTTTTGAGGTCCGATTTCGACGTTTTTTCAAAATTTCTGAGCTACCCGCATATAAACAAACCTGTCCCGCACCATTTCAAGCGAGGAAAAAAAAATATTTTTTCATCTTTGTCCGTAAAGTTGTACGGATGTCCGTACGGATCTGTTTGTACGGTTGCACGACAGTGCTGGGAGTCGTACGACTTGTCGAAAGGTGATTTTGAGTAGTTTTCGGCTATTTTTCGGCGTTTTTGCTCAAATCTAGACTCTTTTCAACTCCAACCTCTCCCGAGTGTGTTCCAACAGCTCCAGGCGTCTCCATACTTCTCCAAGCTCTTCCCTACATGTGTATTGTGTTCAGAAGTACTCCCGACATCTTCATTCAACTCCAAGCAACTCACTTCAGCTCCTTTGTCATCTCCAGCTTGCCCACACAGTCAGTGGATTGTTTTGCAGGTGGTTTCGGCCAAGGTGCGCTTTCAGTAAGTATTTCGAGCTGTGTATTTCGCTGCGGAACTGTTTTTGCAGCCCATACTCTTGCACTCTCAGGTGCATTTGCAGATACTCTACATTGTTGGGTGCATTTGCAGTTACTTTATAGTTGTGGATGCCTTTGAGCTCCGTTGGATGCATTTGAGCACTCGTGGATGGGCTATTTCAGATTAGGGTTGTGCATTTTCAGTTTGGGATTGCACTTTAGATTGTAGCAAAGTTCAATGATTGGTTGATGCCATTTTTGCAATGATTGGATTGTGCAGTCACTGGCATTTCAGAGCAGCCAGTTGTACTTTGCATTTGCAACCAGTATTAGTTTGGGATTTGCAAGCACATTTGTAGCCAGTTGCACTTTTGGGAATTGTAGTTCTTTTTGCAAGTACATTTGCAGCTTGTGGGTATCCCATTTTGCATCATGTTGACTCTTTCAGATAGTTTTGGCAATTTGTCCGAGGGTGACAAGCTAGATGGACCAAACTATGCCTTGTGATCATTCATGCTTAAGAACATCTTGGTTGGTAAAAGCTTGTGGGATATTGTCAGTGGGGATGAAGTGAGGCCAGTAGGCTCATCTACATCCAACACAGCTTCTTCGGATCAAACTATAGACAAACAACAGTCTGCTACAACCCCTCCTGCTAGTCCCATAGCATCGACAGAGGAGCAGAAGAAGCTTGACCGCCGCAGTGCCCAAGCGATGTTTTTGATTGCCACAAATGTGAACAGGCACATTATGACGACTATCAAGTCGTGCAAGGATGCAAATGCAACATGGGAAAGATTGGCAAACATGTATCGTGTTAAGAATGAGGCAAGGGCCATTGCCTTGATAAATCAGCTCAAGGATCTCAACATGCAGGAAGGCCATGCCATCACTGATCATATTGCCAAGATCACTGATCTACGAGATCAGCTCGCAAGTATTGATGAGGAAATAGAAGACAAGAAGCTCGTCTCTATTACTCTCAATAGCTTAGCACATTCATCACTTCATTGACTATTGTTCTCAGGGCAACCCCACTCTCGTTCGATGAGTTAGTTGGGCTTTTGTTGCAAGAAGAGGAGAGATGCTCAAATTTTTCCCAAGCCTCTCATCAGGGTGAGCAAGCGCTTGCCATGGGTGGAAAGGGCAAATTTCAAAATAAGTTTGAGCCAAAACACAACCATATAACTCAACCCAAGGAGGGGAATGCAAGCAGTTCAAGCAAAAATCAGAAAAAGGACAAATGCAACTATTTCAAGAAGCCAAGACATTACATCGTAGAGTGTCAGAAAAGGATTGCCAATGAAAAGAAAAGGCAAAGGGACAGCTCCAGCAGTAATTTTGTTGCCCCTACTCAAACTCTTGCTTCAGATGCACATGGTGAAGCTCATCTTGCCCAAGGTGATAGAGATTTTGTGTTTGCTGCATTTAATGAGAAGATGGATGCCAGAGGGGATTTGAATGCTGAAAATCAATCAATGGATGCTTCCCTTGTTGCAAGTGATATATGATATATCGATAATGGTGCTACTAAGCACATGACTCCTCACTAGGAGTGGTTTGAGAGCATCACACCTATTCATGGCAGACAGATTACATGTGCCAATGATGCTTCTCAAGACATCATTGGAGTTGGACACATTCCCATTCAGCTTGATAATGGGAAAGTTAAGTATATCCGAGATGTTTGGTATGTTCCAGATTTGAGGCAAAATCAGATTTCAGTTTCAAACATTGCCCATGATCAACATATGTTGGTGGAATTTCAGGAAACCAATGCAGGATCAAGGATCCACAGAAAGGATATGAGGTTGTAGCAACAGGCACATATGACAAAGGCTTATACAAGCTTGATGCTCAGCCTTATGATCAGAAGATATTGGTTGTAGCACACACTTCCCAGGCTGATTTATGGCATCCCAAGTTTGGACATGTCCATCACAAGGCATTGTCCTACTTGTACAACAATAATATGACTCAAGGAATGCCAAAATTGTAGCAACCAGCAAATGAAGTGTGCGAGAGGTGTGCACTTGGCAAATTGCATCGCTTGCCATTCAATAAACAAAGCAAGAATTGAGTCAAGGCAACCAGAGTGTTGTAGATAGTGCACAGTGATGTATGTGGCCCCATGACTATTTCCACGCATAGAGAAGCAAGGTACTTTGTGGCCTATATAGATGACTTCTCCAGGTTCACATGGCTTCCAGGTTCACATGGCTTTTTCTCATGAAGGAAAAATCTGAGGTGTTCTATTGGTTTCAAGAGTTCAAAGCTATGGCTGAGAACCAAACCAATTCTAGAATTGGAACACTCAACTCACATAGAGGAGGAGAGTATATGTCACATGCATTCCAGGGATTTTTGAAGCAGCATGGGATTAAACATCACTTGACATTCCCTTACACACCACAACATAATCCACTCTTTGAGAGGAAGAATCGATCTCTCATGGAGATGACGAGATGCATGTTGAAATTCAAGAGAGTCTCAAAGGCTTTTTGGGGAGAAACAATTGTGACAGCCACTAACATTCAAAACAGATGCCCTATCAAAGCTTTGGTTAATGTGACTCCATTTAAGACTTTGTATGGCTTTAAGCCAACGGTTAATCGTTTCAGAGTTTTTGGCTCGTGGCATTTGCTTTGGTTTCAGATGCACATCGGACAAAGCTTGATGACAAGAGTGTCAAATGCATTTTCGTGGGGTATAGCACTGAAAGCAAGGGATTTAGGCTTTATAATCCCGCTACCAAGATGGTAATAATCAACAAAGATGTTCTCTTTGCTGAGAATGAGTGCATGCAGCCCGCTAGTGCAGACTTTCCACCATACGATGACACCCCTTTGGACATCATCCAATTTAAGGATGATGAGATGGAGTCTCTTGATGCTTCTCCTTCTACTTCTCATAGTTCAGATGGCTTGCCACATGTTGAGGATGGCTCTCCCTCAAATGTTTCAGATTTGCAGCCAATTAATGAGAATAGATAGCCTCATGTTTGGAGGCATTATCAACGTCGTGAGGCCACTAAAGATGTTGATGCAGCCCTGAGTGGTACAACAGAGAAATCTATTCCATGTTGGGTAAGGTTGACCATTCAAGATGCTAAGGATCAGCCTACTTTGGGAAAAACCTGGGCCAACACTCAAAAAATTTAAAAAAATGTCAATTTTGCTTTGATGACCTCAATGATGAAAGCTGAAAATGAGCCTCAGAGCTTCAAGGATGCTCAGCATAATCCGGCATGGCAGAAAGCTATGGAAGCTGAGATTAAATCCATTGAAAAGAATGCCACATGGGACTTGGTTGATGTGCCCATTGGGAAAAATGTGGTTGACACAAAATGGATTTATAAGGTGAAATACCATTCAGATGGCACAGTTGAGAAATACAAAGCCCGTTTGGTTGCCAAGGGGTATGCACAAGAGAAGAGGATAGATTATGAGGAGACTTTTGCTCCAGTGGCCAAGATAACCACCATTCGTTCTGTCATCTCTCTTGCTGTGTTTTATGGTTAGTCAGTGTACCAGAAAGATGTCAAGACCGCTTTCCTCAATGGAGATCTTAAAGAGGAGGTCTATATACATCAGCCCCAAGGTTTTGAGGTGAAGGGACAAGAGCACAAGGTATGCAAGCTCAGGAAGGCTCTATATGGACTGAAGCAAGCACCTCGTGCGTGGTATTAGAAGATACATCAGTTTTTGCTGTCACAAGACTTCGTAAACACTCATACAAAGCCAAATCTGTATGTTCTGCAGCAAAAATCAGAATTGGTCATGTTGGTACTATATGTGGATGACATCATACTCACTCGTAGTGATTTGCAGCAAATTACAGTAGTGCAATCCGCTTTATGTCACAACTTTGACATGACAAATTTGAGCCTATTGCATTATTGTCTTGGCATTGAGCTTTGGCAGACCCATGATAGGATCACAGACAAAGTATTCAAAGAAGTTGTTGCAGAAATTTAAAATGGAGAACTATAAGCCTGTGGCTACTCCATTGGAAAAGGGACTCAAGCTGAGTAAGCATGATACTGCTGAAAAGTTTGATGGCACTTTGTACAAGCAGTTTGATATATCTATGCTCCACACGGCCTGATATTGCCTACGCCATAGGGCTTTTGAGCTAGTTCATGCATTGTCCCACAATCACACATTAGAATGCAACAAAGAGGGTTCTCACATATGTCCATGGCACTCTGTCTCTTGGCTTGCATTATGCTTCAGATTGTAATCTAGAGCTGAGTGGTTTCACCGACTCAGATTGGTCAGGGGACATTGACAACAAATGGTCCACTACTGGCTATTGCTTCTCATTGGGTTCAACCTGTATCTCATGGCTCAGTAAGAAGCAAGAGCGAGTCTCTCTTTCCTCCAGTGAAGTAGAGTACAAAGCTGCAAATTCAGCCACTACGGAGTTAATGTGGTTAAGGAAGCTTTTGCATGACTTGCATCATGCACAGGATGGCGAAGCAAACTCTATCTTCTATGACAACCAGAGTTGCATTGCCATAGCCAACAATTCTGTCTTTCATGCTCGCATGAAACACATTGAAAATTATTATCATTATGTACGGGATTGTATTTCTGATGGCTTCACTGATCTCATCTATTGTCCATCTGAGGACAATGTGGCCGATATCTTCACCAAAGCCCTATCAACACATCTTTTCTTACGACATCGACATGGCTTGGGGATCAGAGACATTCTCACAATGGCAAGGGGGTTTATAAAGTGATTCACAATGACACTGTTTTCATGTACTCCCATAGGTTGCATATCCATTTGAATGAATTTGTGCAACCATGGTACTTTAGGAACTGCAAGGTACACCTGAGACGTTTCCAGGGTACTTTCAGCCATATCTTTGAGGGGGGATTTGTAAGAGATTACAAAGATATGGTGTTGTAGGCATAAATTCAACCCTATGGTTGACCAATAGTACTTGGGTACTATATATACCAAGTACTTGTATTGTTTCATTTAAACATTTCTATTGGAGTTTTCTTGTGTGTGCACTCTTGCTCACTTGTGTTCACAACCTGTCTCCACTTTGTTCCTACAATAGCAAGAGGAGATACAAACCAAATGGACATGTGAAAAAGGCAAAATGCTGCAAGACATGACTCGTGTTCTAGGTGAAAAAACCAGTAATTTGACCTCTAAAATTGAGACATCGGGAGCCCATGTTACTGCTCTTCAAGATGAGAATGACAAACTGAAGGCAAGTGCACATTGGGATTTAGTGAGATATGGCCCAAGGACCATGGGAGAAGTAATATAAAATAGGTGGAGATGGATATTATATTGGATTATTCCCAAGTGGAGTTTCAGCCACCTTTAAACGAGGAGCTGAACACCATTAAAGAACAAATGCAACAGCTCAAAAATGCAAAGGGGACTTTAGAGGAAGGGTGCAAGATCATTGATGTGCTGAAATCAGAGAATGAACAGCTCAAAAAGGAAATGGCAGCTTTGCAAACAACGGTACAAGGGAAACATGCTGAGTTCATACAACATATCACGAAGGGGAAAGCAAATATGCTTGCATGGAAAGATATACTAAAGAAAGACACAACACAACGAAAAGGGAGCTCATTTTTTAAACACTTGAGGAAGAAAAACGACGGGGCAGTAAGATTTTGAATGTGCTCGTGAGAGGCCTAACAGTAGGTGATAGCCCCATGTCAGATGTCAAAATCGTTTTTGACAAGATGGGAGTAAACCTCACTTGTGAATCAGCCTGGAGAGTGGGTAAAGCACATGGACCGACGAGGCCTTTGGTTGTAAAGTTACGAACAGCCACACATAGATCCACCCTTATGAGTACACGGGAAGCGGTGAAGGGGACCAAGATCTTTCTAGATGAAGATCTCACACTCCTACAACAAGAGCATAGAAGGGAAGGAATGACGCAGGTGATGGCTGCAAGACAAGAGAGGAAATGGGCAGTTTACAAAGATGGTAGGGTGATCATTTGAGAGAGGGCAAAAAAGAAGCACGAGATGCAAGAAGGGGAAAAGAAGCATGAGATGAGGATGGCAGTGTGGAATTGTAATGGCACCCTATGGTCCGACCCAGGGGGGTTCTTGAAAACATACCATAACAAAGATGTGATCTTCTAAACCGAGACACATGAGAGCCCAAAGAGAGGGCTACCCACAGTGACAAGATACACATGGGAGTCTACCCATAGGAGGGAGATGAGGAGGCGCAGTGGGGTACGAGGATCCAAAGGTGTGGCTGTTCTCTTCAAATTACATATGAGGCCAGTCCTTTTTGTGATACAAAGGGAGGAACATGCACGGCACATGTGGATTCATGTTCAGTTACCACACACACAGCCGACCTTCATTGCAGTATGTTACTTTCACCCAGATACATCATCTTATGCGCGAGAGGTCACCACTGACGGGCACAGCCCATATGAGACTATTCATGATGATATCAAAGAGTTCTCCAGACACAGGAACACTCTCCTCCTTGGTGACTTCAATGCATGTACTGGGAACAAACAAGTGGTCCTGTTAGATTTCGATGAGGATTCCCTCATAGTACCGGAGATGGATGCAACAGAGCTAGGGATTGTGAGGCAGTTGACAGTCGGCAAATGCACCAGTGACAGCATATGGAAGACATTTACTCGAGCTAGGGGCTATACATGACTTGATCATATATAGCGGTCTCCGAAGATAGCCATCATCTAGTGGGCTCACCTATTTCCCACATGGGGGGGGGAGTAGTCGCTAGACTACCTGCTCGGTCCACTAGCATTTGCCCCACGAATACATGATTTTATTGTGCCGCCTCCTCCACTCAGAGCCAACCACTCATATCTTACCTTCTGTATATCGGTCACCACGCCAGCCATGAGGAGGGACCCCCCCACCACACTCGCGTTCAAATCCATTTTGACCATGCTCTTGAAACGATGTACGTGAGCCACCTAGCTTCTGAGCTTCCAGTACTACTTGGAGATAGGATGGACCTTGCACTTGCATCATACACCCTTATATCGGCGATATAGGATGTTGCCACCAGATTCTTTCCCACGACACAATCTGCACGTGTTCCAAGTGGGAAAATGCCCCAAAATCCATGGTTTGACGATGAGTATAGAGAGATGATAGCCCACCTTACGCGTGAGCAAGCACTAGGACATTTGACTTCACCAGAGGCACAACGGATTTCACGCCGAGTGACACAGCGTAAGAAGCGGGCTTTCCTCATGCACAAGATGGATGAGGTGATCAATTCCTTTCGCGGAGGAGATTCTACTACAGAATGGGGGCTCTTGTCTAAAGGAAAGTCACCCATTCCCATCACAAACCCTGCAGTCTGGCACACATGCTTGCTCTCTATATGATATCCCAAGTCAGGTACCACCCCCCTATCACCGACTCGTTTCGGGCTCTATATCGACGAGATTACTTCTTTTGTCGATCGACTAGGTGGAGAGGGTTCGCTCCTGGCTGACCTGATGGTGCAGATATTGATGTACGTCGATGGCATAGTCCTCATATCATCCTCAGTAGAGGGACTGCAAAAACATCTAGAGGCTCTGGAGATGTTCTACAGGGAGAGAGACTTGATAGTTAACCTTGGAAAGACCAAGGTTATAATCTTCAACACCACGCGAGTAGTGTCCCGTCACCATAGTTTCACATACCATGGTGAGCCTGTGGCGATTGTGCAATCTTACACATATTTGGAGATAGTGTTCACTAGACCAAGTTTCACGATGATCCATGCGGGTACGGCGCGACTCACACGAGGACTGGGTGCTCTGGTCCGACTAGAGAGGCGATGCTTCCAAGCACACTTCCAACACCTCCCGACGAAGGGGCATCACCTTTCTGGGGGAGTGATATTTCAACGACTGAGTGGAAGAGATTTGAGAGGCTACAGGTCCCCATGGGAACCAGAATGATTCAGAGTAAACCCTCAGTCCCCCATCAGATTATACAGGCAGAGTTCTTCATGACCCCTCTCCAGGTTGATGCCATCTGTCAGACAATGACATTCTTCCACAGAGTTTGGGCCTTACCCCAATGGAGACTACCGAGGTTAGCATTAGAGTCCTCCAGGAGACTAGCAAAGAGTGGTGTTGATACAGCATGGTACGCATGGATATCCACGTGGTTTGGTAGTTATGGCATTTAGATGGACAAATTTCCCCCCTTTCAGTACAATCTGGACACACCACCTGAGATGATCCCACGAGATGAGACCAACCGTATCATACGATTGAACCTCCTTCAACTCCATACATCTAGGGCTTGGGGGAGTAGGAGTTCTCCACCAAGATCCACTTCTACCATGATCACTTCTTGAGGATCTCAGACCACGGTCTTGTCATCAGACCTCAATATCTTGAGACCTGTTCTTCTTGGGAGATACTCGCAAGTATTGCAACGTGGCATATTTGAAGAGCCAAATGCACAAAGGCATGGGATGGATCCCAAGTTCACCCTTCTCACACTTTGGCCAACATATGGACAAACAATATACATACACTGATGGCCATCTAGGCGAGCATGCAAGGATACTCTCGGGCAGCCCCTGCTAGGAGAGCTATGCTTTTGTAGAGAATGGAGGGGCTCCCCCTTCTTCTCTGAGTTCTCTGAGTCAACTGCAAGCTTGAGATGGCCCTTTCAGCCTCAACCTTGGTTGCTTTCCACCTCTTTCTAAGGAGTGTTTTTGGGGGGAGGGGAGACACTTATTTCTAGCCCCTAGTGATGCGCTCTCTCTCTCTCTCTCTCTCTCTCTCTCTCTCTCTCCCCCCCCGTACGCTTAAGCTTCTCCGTCCGTACCTTCGTACCACCATATCGCTCAACCTCTCCGTGTGTACCTCCGTACAACCCCTCAACCTCTCCGTCCGTACCTCCATACAACCAACAACTCAACCTCTTCGTACAACCACTCCCCATATAGTCGCTCAACCTCTCCCCATACCATACAGCCCATCCATACGTTCATCCCATCCGCACCTAGTCCTAGTCCTCCCTAACCCCGAGTTGGGCTAAACTCCCAACCCAACCCGAGGGTTAAGTTAAGCTAGGGGGTTCAACATACAATCAACTATGGACTGGCCTACCCTCTCCTCCAAGTCCCCCTCAACTCCTTCAACATCCATCAAGACTCAATACTCTACACTTGCTGAAAGATCATAGTGGTAGGGAGAGAAGCAAGCTAACACTAGGAATGGAAAGGAAAGATAACAAGCATAATGGAAATGAAATGGAAAGAAAATGAAAGCAATGGGCAAGTACTCACATGATACCAAAGAGCTTGATGTTGATTGATGTCATAGACAATAGACAAGTACAACACTATATAGTGTGACACTAGACTCTAGAAAGCCATAGTGTATATGGGATAACTCCCAATATGACACGTGGCATGTCTGAGACTCTCACTAGACTATAAAACACACCTAGAACACTCATTTTAGACTCACTTTGGCTTCATATTCCAACACCCCTCCCTGAAGGCAAGGTTAGAGACTACTAAAATGGAACCAAAAACAGAACGTGACAATGACGGTCTAAGGTGAGGGACTATTGGAATGGAACCAAGAATAGAACATGACAATGATGGTCATTAAACTGTGCACCCTATGTAACTCAAAGGCTAAAGTCTGAGCGTGTTTAGAGGTCTTAAAATCCCTGGGGCTGCATCTTTTTTGGCACAGGCATATGCTGATGATTCCTTCTTTATGCCACAGAACTCTCCCCGGGAAGTCCGCATGCTTATGACCACATTATCATTGTATGGATTAGCAGCGGGATTGCATGTCAACTTTGACAAATCCAAATTGCTTCCCCTGAAACAATGTGACTCGCATTCTATTCTCTGGCCAGGTCACATAGTGCATTCCAAAGATGTAGTCAGGCATTTGGGATATCCTATAGGATGGCATATCACCAGGAAGCAGCAGCTAAGATGGATCTTCCAAAGACTTCAACATAAATTGGAATATTGGAAAATTTCTACTTGGCCACTTCATGTCAGGCTCAGAATAGTACAGTCTATTGTAATGTCTTATGTTCAGTTCTTTTTGCCTTTGCTACATTGGTCCTCTAGAGATATCTCAGCCTTTATGTCTCAAGCGATGGAGCTGTTATGGAGGACAAAAACTGCTGTGAAAGCATAGAGACTGCTGAAGATGGAAATGGTGTGCTCTCCTAGGATGCATGGAGGACTTAATGTTCTAAATATCAGATATCATGTACTTGCAAGGAAGGCGACTATGCTCCATACCTTTTTCCGTCAAAAACAGCCATGGACTTGTATGATAGCATCCATGTGTGTCAACATCAGGACATTGGGAGGTTGTCATTGGCAGATTTGTAGGGAAGATTCCTGGCTGCCCTTTCTCTACTTCTCTGATACTGGACTGGAAACAAGTACTTTATAAAGTCAAATGGGCTCCTGATAATCGCTCGGGTACAAACTCAATGAGGAAAGAAAGTATTCATTGGAGTGCCATCTTTGACATTCCACTTGCTTTACAGGAACCTGTTCGGGCATATAATCTCATGAAATGGAAATTAGATACATCAATGATGTGCTAGATGATCAAGGCCACATCTTATCTTTTCCTCAGGCCACTGCCTCTTATGCATTGGGAATGCATCATAGGTTGATATGGAAGAAAATTGCTGATCTCTTGCATCCTTTTCTACCTATTCCTCATGTGGCTGACACAGACAGGCTTATGGATTGGCAATTGTACCCCTCTGCTACATGCTCTCATCCTATTCCTCTGCCTGTTTTGACCTCCATCAAAGTCTACAAGCTTCTTCAGCCTGCCCCTTGGATTCATCAATATGCTAATACTCTGTGGCATATCAGGCAACCCCTTTCATGGTGGCGGAAGAATCTCCGACTATTATGAAGGTGTAATATGCCTTTGAAACAAAGACTTTTTCTTTGAAGATGCATGACCGGCACATTGTCAATGGGAATCACAGTTGCCAAACGTCACATTGCACCACCCACCTGCTTACGGTGTCACGCTCCTTCAGAGACTGTCCCTCATTTGCTTTGGCACTGCCCGTCTACTCGGAACCTCCTTGGGAAAAATTTCAGATCATATTCTCCTCCGTTTCCCGAGTCACATATTTGGGAAACATTTTTTGTTATTTGGCAGATTTAGGAGATCTTTATCTCAATACTCACTCTTTCTCTCGTGGGTGAGATATTGGACTCTTTGGACAATCTAGGAAGAGCATAATTTGGCATACTTGGGCCGCCAGTTTCAAAAGTCATATGAATCTTTTAGAGCCTCATTGCGGCAATCTTTATATGATGCCTGCCATGAGGGTGATATACATGCTTCTTGCATTGAGCTTTTCTTTTTATGCTTCTGATCTTTGGGATACTCTCCATCTTGGAGACTTTCCCTCGTGTAAAGTTATGACAATATAAATACAATGCACTGGATTTTACCCCCAAAAAAATATGTGCGTGTGTGTGTGTGTGTGTGTGTGTGTGGGGATTGCATGTCAACTTTGAGAAATCCAAATTGCTTCCCCTGAAACAATGTGACTCGCATTCTATTCTCTGGCCAGGTCAGGTAGTCCATTCTAAAGATGTAGTCAGGCATTTGGGATATCCTATAGGATGGCATATCACCAGGAAGCAACAGCTAAAATGGATCTTCCAAAGACTTCAACATAAATTGGAATATTGGAAAATTTCTACTTGGCCACTTCATGTCAGGCTCAGAATAGTACAGTCTATTCTAATGTCTTATGTTCAGTTCTTTCTGCCTTTGCTACATTGGTCCTCTAGGGATATTTCAGCCTTTATGTCTCAAGCTATGGAGCTGTTATGAAGGACAAAAACTGCTGTGAAAGCATTGAGACTGCTGAAGATGGAAATGGTGTGCTCTCCTAGGATGCATGGAGGTCTTAATGTTCTCAATATCAGATATCATGTACTTGCAAGGAAGGCGACTATGCTCCACACTTTTTTCCGTCAACAACAGCCATGGACTTGTATGATAGCATCCATGTGTGTCAACATGAGGACAGCTGCTTATGGCCATTGGACTACTGATCATTGGGAGATTTGTAGGAAAGATTCATGGCTGCCCTTTCTCTACTGCTCTGATAGTGGACTGGAAACAAGTACTTTCTAAGGTCAAATGGGCTCCTGATAATCGCTCGGGGACAAACTCGGGGAAAAATCTGCCAAAAGTAACAGTAGGAAATCGCTATCGAAGCCTCTGTCTGATGAGAGCAATGAGATCAGAAGTATTAGGACAGGACCAAAAGATGTGGAACACTGATTCAGTAGAGTGCGGGCATCTGTCACAAACAGCTGAAGCAATATGTCTGTGTGCGAGTAACTGTCCAGATGGAGAAATGCCAAGGAGAACTCGCCATAGGAAAAGCTGTTGTCGAAGAGGGACTTTGTAATGCCAAAGGAGACGCAGCCTTTTTCTCCACCACTTCATTGGACGATCCATATGCCAAACAGTATTTGCTCTGTTGGAAATCCAAGAAGGAGGTAATAACACTTTATATAGTGATGACACTGTGATATGTGAAAGCTTCCAAGGACGGACATATGAGGAAGGAGAACGTAAAATCCAATCCTCAAGCCGATGCTGAATTTCCAAATGAGGTACCGGCAAGTACAGTTGGAGCATTGCTGAAATTTTATGCCATAAAGGACGATAATGAGCTCCCAAGCCATATTTGCGAGCAGCCATAGAAAAAGATAGAATTGTGCCATCATCCTGAAGTACATCCGCCACAGATGAAATGCCTTTGAAGGAGAGAAAATAAGAACGTCGGGGTTCTTGTATGGCCAAAGGAGGGTGGAATACTTTAGACCAAAAGATATTCTCTACCCTCAAAGAGTTGCCCGGGAGAGAGTCCCTGCCTTGCCATTCCAAGTGGGATAGAATGTGTTTCCAATCAAGAAGCAAAGAAGAGACAAAAGGGCATCCTCTGATCTTGCCTTGGATAGAGCCAAATAAAAAATCCCACTGAGTAGGCTGCCAATTCCCAAAAGCAGATGTATGAAGATGTAATAAGAGAGAGTGGATCATGAAAGCCCAAGGCTGATCTCCTTGTATAAACTGCAGCATCATTTTCCATCTGTGAGCAAGTAAATGCATTTGAATATTGAGAATGTTCAGACCCCCGTGCATCTTCAGAGAACAAAGACGATGCATGGAGAGTAATCTGAGACTTTTCTTGCCATGTTTTAAACGCCAAAAAATTTCCATGATAGCTGACATAAATGAAACCAGATCTGCCTTAGTGAACATAGTGAGAGGCAGATAAAATTGTATGTATGCTATCAAAATGGATTCTATAATTCGCAGACGAACATGTAATGGCCAAGTTGCAAGCTTCCAATATTCAAGTTTTGCCCTTAACTTTACTAGCACCCAATCAGTTTGTTGTGAACGGGTGAGTCCCTAGCCTAGAGGATAACCAAGATGTCGAATGAATTGAGAAGCGGGGGCAATTTCCCCAAGCCACAGAAGGTTGTGCCATTCCTGTGCATGTAATGGCAGCATTTTGATTTCTAAAAATTTACCCAAAGGCCAGCGGCCAATCCATATGTAGAAAGAGCATGCATAATCATGGACAAATCAGCCCGAGTATTTTTTGGAGTAAAGAATGAATCATCAGCATATGCCTGAGCAATCATGCTGCGACTACCAAGAATCTCCAAACCGTGTAGCTGGTCAGTGTCCAAGAGGTGATCCAGATATTGAAGCAGTGGATGAGCGGCTATGGCAAAAAGTAAAGCACTCAATGGACATCCTTGTCTGACAGAGCAAGCAAGAGTCCAGGATGGAGAAATATCTCCTGAAAGTATGCAAGCAGGTTCACTATCTTGATATAGCCAATTAATGAGTTGCTGCATTTTTGTGCCAAAACCCAAAGCCTGCATAGTCGATGAAATAAAATCCCACTGAACTGTATCAAAAGCTTTGGCAATATCAACTTGCAATAACAAAACATCCTGCTGTGTGTATTTGGCATATTCAATTCCAATGTAGGCATTAGCGATGTTATCTGTGATATGCCTACGCGGGACAAAGCCATATTGCGCAGGATGCAACCCATCATGTAAAAACCCCTTTAGCCGATCAACAATCATTTTGGTAGTGACTTTGTAAATTACTGGCATAAGAGTGATAGGTCTCCAGTCTGCCAAAGACTCACAAATTTGTTTTTTAGGAAGGAGTTTAACAAGACCTCTCTTCCATGTGTCTGGCATTTTTTGATTTTGCCACGCAGCATTCACCATATATAGTAATGGATGCTTCAAAATAGGCCAGTATGCTAGAAAAAACTCGACTGTTAAACCATCCCATCCGGAGGATTTCCATCTGCCACATGATTTGATCGCATCTGAAAGTTCCCTCTAGGTAAAGGGTTCCTCCAATTCCAAAGCTTGAGTAGGGGAAATGATTGGAGAAACATTTTGCAACAGTAAATTTCGTGCAAGCAAAACCTGTTGCGAGGGAGGAGCTGCAGAGCAAAATTGCTGAGAGAAGTGATGCACACAAATAGAGGCAAGCTGTGACCGTGAAGTAGTCCATGATCCATCGGGCATAAGCACTCTGCAAATTTCTGTTTTGATTCTCCTCTGATGCAAACTCTTGAAAAATTCTTTGGAAGAGCAACCTTTATCTGTAAAGGCTCTTTGTCTTGCTCTAGTCTCCCATTTTGCCACTTTCCTGTGATCATTTAGTTTAAGACAATGTCTGGCCTGACATAGTGTGGTTTGCTCATGCATGGACAACGAACGATGATGACTGAGTTCAGTGAGGTCTTGACAAGTAGACTTGGCCTGAGCAATGGTTTCCCTCAGAGTCTTCATGTAAGACTTGCCATAAGCTCTATCACCATTTGCATTTTAGAAATAAAAGAAGCCCAGGCATCATCAACATGAAGATGGCTGCTAGAGAAAAGACAATGAGCTGCTTCAGTAACCATTGCCTTGAATTCAGCATGTTGCAAATAACTATTGTTTATGATTAGATGTCTCCTTTGTGGCAATCTATCATCGAGCATCTTATGAAAAGATAACCGCAGCCATAGTGGTGCATGGTCTGAATGCACAAAGGCATAGTCAATCCACATTTTGCATGCGAAATCCCCATTTTGTTGGGGAGCGACACTATACCAATGATCCAGTCGTGCCTGATAAGCGGAAAGAGCATTATGTTGAAAAGTGTAGCCCGGTGACAAAGGTTGCAATTCCTTCCAAAGGTCAACCAGATCCAAATGCAAAAGTAGTTGAGACCATGCATGCCTTTCAGGAGATAACATATGATCATGGCTGGAAGTGTTGTCTCCCTGTTGTGGAGCATTATTGAAATCCCCACATATGTAGGCATGATATCTCCACAGGTATTGTTGCATAGCATCCCAAATTGCAGTTCTGTCTCGAGATGATTGAGGTGCATAAACTGAAGCAAATTCAAACACCTCTCCTCTAATAATGCATTGGAGAACAAGCCATCTGCCTTTGTTGTCATTTAATGCAATGACTGGTTGAAGCTCATGTTTGATCAGAAGGACAACCCCTGAGAAAGAGTGCTCCCCAACATAGAAAATGTCATATCCACAGTAGTGTCCTGTCTTGCCTGCATAAATATGTTGGTTGTGCTCTTGTAATGCCACTATGTCAGGCTGAAATCTGTTGATGTACAGCCACACAGATTTCCATTTCCTACTGTCACACATGCCCTGGACATTGAGTGTAAAACATGTGATGTGAGCAGTCATATATACAGATATTTATAGTAATGTAACAACTATGTACAGCAGCAAAATGTATGAGGTCAGCCTTGCATTTCTATCTCAGGGTCGAGGCCTCGCCCCTGAGAAGAAGTAGTCGCCTGAGAGTCGCCTGAGAAGTAGACAGCAAAGCAGCAACCTCTTCTTCAGGGAAGAGTGTTCTGCTGGCTGTTACTGCAGCCCATGTAATCCCAATTCCTGTATTGATCTCTGGGGTGTTTCCGCTAGAAGATGCACCATTCCAAGTGCAGGGGGGTGGAATTCTTCGAGCAGAAATAACTTTTCTTGGGCTCTGCCAGCCATCAGTTGAAGGTTGCTTTCCTTTGGGCAAGGATTGAGTAGCAGGAGGTGAATGTGAAGTGAGATTCGCATTGGTAGCTACTGGATCTTTGCCTTTATCCTGACTCCCAGAATGCTGTCTACTACTTTTATTTTTGTTGGCAACTGGAGTAGGAGCATCTTTAGTAGGCATGTGGACTGGCAAGGTGACATGAGGCATTTTATGTTGATTCAGTGGACACTGTGAAGCCATGTGTCCAAACTTTTTGCATTTAAAACAAGCCTCTGCAAATAAACCCCATTTGAGTTTATAAAATGCACTTCCCATGTTCACATTATTCACCGTGACTGAATAAGAGTCCGGTGTGGGATTATCAGTATCCCAGAGAATGCAAAATCTGTTTGAGTTGCCATTTGGCCGTGGTGGGCAGACCACTTTACCTAAAGAGGCTGCAATTTTAGACAAAAGTGAGGCCATGCATTGGGGGAAATCAACAACTTCAACCCAGACTGGGCATCTGTGGCGGATTAAAGCCTGAAAGTCCCTTGTGGGAGACCATGGCAAGACATGCACCATTTGATGCCCAAAAAAGAGAGGTGAATGTTCCAAAAGCATTTGTGTGTGGATCTCATCCACCATGATAACCTCGAAAAAGCCCCTGGCTGCATAGTGTACTTTACGAACAAAAGAGCCAGGTGTCAGCCAGTTGCCTATCTCTGCAGCAAGCGGCATCCGGCCTGGAAAGAATAATATGACTGCATTATTCTTGGCATACTCTCTGACTGGATCCACAATTTCATCGACCTCAACCATGAGGCCAACTGAAGGAACCGAGTCTTTCCACTCTTTTCTCGTATCTGCAAATCCTTCATGCATTACATCATATACTAGTTGAGCCTCAAGCGTGTCATGCATCGGGTCATGCTGACCCTCAACCTACTTTTGCTTCTTGCAGGGAGCCGAGCGCTCCTTTTGAAATGTTTTTTCATATGAATACTCTGCCATGACTTGGTAAGAAAAGGAGCTTGAGAATAAAGTACCTGTAAAAGGGTGGTGAAAGCCAAAAAAACCAGTCCCAAAGGAATATCAGAGGAAGCCCACAAGAGAGAAGAGGAAGTGTATAACTGGTAAGGAGAGAGCAAAGGGATAGGTAGGATTTGGCGGAAGACACAGCTAGGGAAGACACCGGAGGGAAACCCCAAAACTATTCTGACTGTACCGAAAGGCTGGGCTTGTACGGAAAAGTACAGACGTACGGGCGCCGTACGGCGGCCGTACAGATGTACGGATGAGGAGCGTGCAAGGTTGCTAGCGAAAAAACGAGATGCTGACGGAGGGCAAACGAAACTGAAATGTACGGAGGGTGGCAGAAGTGTACGGATGCACAGAATAAAGCTTTGGAAAGGAAAAACGATATCGACGCACACACACGCAGGGTTGAAACGAGATCACACAAGTTACGCAGGGGGAGCAGCTGGTCGTACGGGCTGTCCGTACTGACGTGTGTGTGTAGCTGTGCGTGTGTGTGTGTGTGTGTGTGTGTGTGTGTATAGGTGTGTGTCCTTCAGTGCACCCAGCCTCCCCGTACCACCCTGCTCCTTCCCGTACAATTTCGTACTTTTTCGTGAGCACTCCTTTGTTCGTACAGAATCCCTGTTACAGAATCCCTGTATATCTTTCTCGATGTTCCGTACAGGATCCTCCGTACAGCTTTTCCCGTACAGCAACCCCTCGTCCGTACAGTACTTTCCGTACAGTTCTTCCTACTGTTCCGTACAGCCTATCCCTTCCGTATAGCTTTTCCGTACAGCCTATGCCGTATTGTTCTGTACCAGGTCTTTTCGTACAGGTCTTTCCGTACAGTCGGTACAGTACTTTCCGTACACTTCTTCCTGACGTTCCGTACAGCTTATCCCTTCCGTACAGCCTCTGCCGTACTGTTCTGCATCTTCTCCCTGTCCCTTTCCGTACGTTTTCTCTGTTTGCTTTGTCTTTCGCTCTATTTCTTCCTTGCTTTGCCATATCTCAATCATGGCTTCAGGTTCCGATGTCTGTACATATGCTAGAAAAGAAAGATCTACAGATGCCAAGCGTCGTGCTTCTCAGCCTGCATCACAGGATGATGAGCTTACTATCGAAGCTCAATATGTGTTTGATACACTTAAGGATGACTTTCAGCAGTCACGACAGGAATGGGGCAAACCAGTTCCGGAGGTCACATACAAATTGAAATTGCCCTCCCTTGTGAATCCTCTCAGAAAGCTATCTCAAACCGCGGTAATTATTTTATTTCCAGGAAGAATCCCAGCCGCCAGTGATGTTGCGCAATGGATCAAGTCTATCCTTGGAGGATGTTTTGTAGAGGGTGTCTATTTTGCCTCCAGAGGATTTTATGAGGTGCATTTATCAGATGCTTTGTGCAAGCAGAGCCTCCTTGAGTTTTCTCCCCTCTTCTACGAGAAGCAGATGGTACATGCCATGCCTTGGTCCCCAAACAAGGACTACCAAAGTCTTATACGCCATCATTGTCCTGTATGGGTTGAGGTTGTTAACTTCCCGGATTATATGCATGAAGAATTGCCTGGCCTGCTGGCTGCTTCATTGGGACAAGTCATTTGTCCTCCACGCCCCATGGGAAATCGTAACAGATTTTGCATCCTCTGGGACACTGACACACCTACCCCTCCTTCTATTGCAGTGGAAGTTGAGGGTGTGCAATTGGGAAAAAAGTTTTTTGATTTGAAATGGGGTGTATTTGCAGGCGCTTGCTTTGCCTGCCACAAGTTTGGGCATCTAGCCTCTGAATGCCCAATGGTACTGCATCAACCCCCTCCTAATGCCTTGCCGCCTCAGACAAGGGAAAAGAATGAGAATTTGCAAGCCAAGGCAGCAAATCGAAATGGAGCAAAGAATGCAAAACCAGTTAATCAGGTGCAATCACTTGTTGGAAAACGGAAAGAAAAAGAAAAAGAGAAGATGAAGGAATCTGTGGGGACAGATCAGGATGGTTTTCAACAGCCTAAGAAGGTGGTTGTATTGAAGCAACGCCCCTTTCAATCTCGGCAATGGGATGCTTCCTCTCCCTTACCAGGACAGGCTTCCACTTCAGCTCCTGTCCTTCAAAATTGGGTGGGGGTTTGAAGAAGCGTATTCCCATATGTGATTCTGAAGAAGGGGAGAAGGCCATATCTTTTCTGGATCATGAAAGCCTCCAACCCATGCAGGCAGAGGCTTTGCCTCTCTGATATCTTGTTTCATACTTATACTTTCCTGTATATATCTCTTTCATGCATCAAACACTTAAGTGCTTTACATACAATGTACAGAGCCTCTGCAATGTCTCAAAGTGGAGGCTTTTCTGGAATTATGTACATAAAATGCAGCCAGATATTGTTTGTTTGCAAGAGCATAATCAACACTCTAAGGCTGGTCATCATGATCACTTTGGCGGCTATGATATATATTATGCTGGTACCACTACCTACTCAGGTGTATGCATAATGGTCAGACATGAACTGGAGCCCCAGTTAGCATTCAATGACAGCAGTGGCCGATGGATAGTCATACAATGTAATGTCAATGGTGACATTTTTGAGCTGGCATCAGTTTATGCCTCCCAGACCTCTGCCATGAGGGCTTTTTTATGGGATTCTTTAAGCAAATATCCATGGAGATCCAATGCATTTATCTGTGGAGATTTTAACAATTCTCCTCTGCTGAGAGATAACACCACTTCAAGATCTCATATGCTTTCATCGGAAAGACAGAAATGGGATAGCATGCTTCTTTCTGTGCAGGGTGAAGATTTATGGCTGCTTCTACAAGGGTAAGTGCCCGGATATACTTTTCATCATAATGCATTTACCACATACTGGGCAAGGCTTGACAGATGGTATTTGTTCTATCCACAACAATATGCAGATTTTAGCCTTCATCTCCACATAGATTTCTCATTGGGCTTGTCAGATCATGCCCCATTATGGTTAAATCTGCAATTTGGTATGCCACTGGATGATTTGCCGACTCTCTCCAACAGATTATTGCATGTTAATCAGGCTTACCTTCGACATCAATATTTCCAGCAAATGATCAGATTTGCAATTCATCCCTTGCTTTTGCATGCTCAGGAGGACATGAATTATGCTTGGGACAGCTTTGTCTCTCGTATACAGAATGTCATTAGGGAGTATGGAAACTGGCACATGGCTACATGGAGGAATGAGGTCAAATGGGCAAAAAGGACAGCACAACAGTTGACTGAATTTTCACATTTAAGGCCTCTCTCTGAATCAAAAAATGATTCCCTCTCACAAGCCCGGATCAAACTGACTGATAATGATCAGCGGAAATTGCACAAATGGCATATTAGAGCAAGAATGAAGCCCCTTATGGATAAGGGCTGCTCATCCAAAGCCTTCTTCCAGGGCCTGCATGCCACTCGAAAGAAAAACTCATGTCTAAGGGTAAGGAAGCTACATGGCTCTTGGACGCACTCCTTCTCTGATCTCCAAGATGAATGCCAAAATTATTTTCAGACACTGTTCTCTACCCCTGGCTCCCCATCAAATCAAATGACTGATGCGAGGACTGAATTTCTTCAATATGTTTCTGGGATAGTGGAAATGGATGATCCGCTTTTACTTGAGAGACCTTTTACTGACACGGAACTTGATAATGCATTGTCCCATCTCGCCAAATACAAGTCCCCTGGCTGAGATGGTCTTACGGTGGAATTTTATATTTCTTTTTGGGATGATTTGAAAGATGTTCTCTTACAAATGATCAATGTTGCCTGGCAAGAAAATCAATTGCCACACCTTTGGAAACATGGCATAATCAAACTTGTGCCAAAAAAAAATCTATGTGATCATATGTCAGATTGGAGTCCTATTACTTTGATGCCTGTAGTTTACAAACTCATTGCCAAAATGATTGTGTATAGGCTTCATGGGATACTGAATGCGGGCCTTCATCCTCATCAGTATGGGTTTGTGCCGCGAAGACAAATCTATGACAATATCTCCAATGCATTGACTGCAATTGAATATGCTAAGTACTCGAATCAAGATGTGCTCATATTGCAGGTAGATATCACTAAGGCATTTGACACTGTACAATGGGATTTTATCTCTCAAACCATGACAAAGTTGGGCTTTGGTCCCAAGATAGCAAATGCAAATTATTGGCTTTATTCTGGATCTACTTCCTAGTGCATTCTCGGAAGTCATCTATCTCGCTCATGGATATTGGGTAGATCAGTCAGACAGGGCTGCCCCTTAGTGCTCTTTTCTATGCCATTGTGACTCATCCCCTACTGATGTATCTTGATCATCTTACAAGCACAGGACAGATGACTGGTCTTAAAATCCCTGGGGCTGCATCTTTTTTGGCACAGGCATATGCTGATGATTCCTTCTTTATGCCACAGAACTCTCCCCGAGATGTCCGCATGCTTATGACCACATTATCATTGTATGGATTAGCAGCGGGATTGCATGTCAACTTTGACAAATCCAAATTGCTTCCCCTGAAACAATGTGACTGGCATTCTATTCTCTGGCCTGGTCAGATAGTGCATTCCAAAGATGTAGTCAGGCATTTGGGATATCCTATAGAATGGCATATCACCAAGAAGCAGCAGCTAAAATGGATCTTCCAAAGACTTCAACATAAATTGGAATATTGGAAAATTTCTACTTAGCCACTTCATGTCAGGCTCAGAATAGTACAGTCTATTCTAATGTCTTATGTTCAATTCTTTTTGCCTTTGCTACATTGGTCCTCTAGAGATATCTCAGCCTTTATGTCTCAAGCTATGGAGCTGTTATGGAAGACAAAAACTGTTGTGAAAGCATTGAGACTGCTGAAGATGGAAATGGTATGCTCCCCTAGGATGCATGGAGGACTTAATGTTCTAAATATCGGATATCATGTACTTGCAAGGAAGGCGACTACGCTCCATACTTTTTTCCGTCAAAAACAGCCATGGACTTGTATGATAGCATCCATGTGTGTCCACATGAGGACAATTGCTTATGGCCATTGGACTACTGATCATTGGGAGATTTGTAGGGAAGATTCCTGGATGCCCTTTCTCTACTGCTCTGATATTGGATTGGAAACAAGTGCTTTCTAAAGTCAAATGGGCTCCTGATAATCATTCGGGGACAAACTCAATGAGGAAAGAAAGTATTCATTGGAGTGCCCTCTTTGACATTCCACTTGCTTTACAGGAACCGGTTCAGGCATATAATCTCATGAAATTGGGAATTAGATACATCAATGATGTGGTAGATGATCACGGCCATGTCTTATCTTTTCCTCAGGCCACTGCCTCTTATGCTTTGGAAATGCACCACAGATTGATATGGAAGAAAATTGCTGAACTCTTGCATCCTTTTCTACCTATTCCCCCTGTGGCTGACACAGACAGGCTTATGGATTGGCAATTGTACCCCTCTGCTACATGCTCTCGTCCCATTCCTCTGCCTGTTTTGACCTCCATCAAAGTCTACAAGCTTCTTCAGCCTGCCCCTTGGATTCATCAATATGCTAATACTCTATGGCATATCAAGCAGCCCCTTTCATGGTGGCGGAAGAATCTCCGACTATTATGGAGGTGTAAAATGCCTTTGAAACAAAGACTTTTTCTTTGGAGATGCATGACCGGCACATTGTCAATGGGAATCACACTTGCCAAACGTCACATTGCATCACCCACCTGCTTACGGTGTCACGCTCCTTCAAAGACTGTCCCTCATTTGCTTTGGCATTGCCCGTCTACTCGGAATCTCCGACTATTATGGAAGTGTAAAATGCCTTTGAAACAAAGACTTTTTCTTTGGAGATGCATGACCGACACATTGTCAGTGGGAATCACACTTGCCAAACGTCACATTGCATCACCCACCTGTTTACGGTGTCACGCTCCTTCAGAGACTGTCCCTCATTTGCTTTGGCATTGCCCGTCTACTCGGAACCTCCTTGGGAAAATTTCAGATCATCTTCGCCTCCGTTTCCCGAGTCACATATTTGGGAAACATTTTTGGTTATTTGGCAGATTTAGCAGGCCTTTATCTCAATACTCACTCTTTCTCTCATGGGTGAGATATTGGGCTCTTTGGACAATTTGGGAAGAGCACAATTTGGCATACTTGGGCCGCCAGTTTCAAAAGTCATATGAATCTTTTAGAGCCTCATTGCGGCAATCTTTATATGATGCTTGCCATGAGGGTGATATACATGCATCTTGCATTGAGCTTTTCTTTTTATGTTTCTGATCTGTGGAATACTCTCCATTCTTGGAGACTTTCCCTCTTGTAAAGTTATGACAATATAAATACAATGCACTGGATTTTACCAAAAAAAGTGTGTGTGTGTGTGTAGCAAGTGTGTGTGTATGCGTGCGTGCGTGCGTGCGTGCGTGCGTGCGTGTGTGTGTGTGTGTGTGTGTGTGCCATTGGACTACTGATCATTGGGAGCTTGTCATTGGGAGATTTGTAGGGAAGATTCCTGGATGCCCTTTCTCTACTGCTCTGATACTGGACTGGAAACAAGTGCTTTCTAAAGTCAAATGGGCTCCTGATAATCTTTCGGGGACAAACTCAATGAGGAAAGTTGGAGAGCCATCTTTGACACTCCACTTGCTTTACAGGAACCGGTTAGGGCATATAATCTCATGAAATTGGGAATTAGATACATCAATGACGTGGTAGATGATCATGGCCATATCTTATCTTTTCCTCAGGCCACAGCCTCTTATGCATTGGGAATGCATCACAGATTGATATGGAAGGAAACTACTGATCTCTTGCATCCTTTTCTACCTATTCCCCCTGTGGCTGACACAGACAAGCTTATGGATTGGCAATTGTACCCCTCTGCTACATGCTCTCGTCCTATTCCTCTGCCTGTTTTGATCTCTATCAAAGTCTACAAGCTTCTTCAGCCTGCCCCTTGGATTCATCAATATGCTAATAATCTGTGGCATATCAAGCAGCCCCTTTCATGGTGGCAGAAGAATCTCCGACTATTATGGAGGTGTAAAATGCCTTTGAAACAAAGACTTTTTCTTTGGAGATGCATGACCGGCACACTATCAGTGGGAATCACACTTGCCAAACATCACATTGCTTCACCCACCTGCTTACGGTGTCACGCTCCTTCAGAGACTGTCCCTCATTTGTTTTGGCATTGCCCGTCTACTCGGAACCTCCTTGGGAAAATTTCAGATCATCTTCGCCTCCGTTTCCCGAGTCACATATTTGGGAAACATTTTTGGTTATTTGGCAGATTTAGGATGCCTTTATCTCAATACTCACTCTTTTTTTCATAGGTGAGATATTGGGCTCTTTGGACAATCTGGGAAGAGCATAATCTGGCATACTTGGGCCGTCAGTTTCAAAAGTCATATGAATCTTTTAGAGCCTCATTGCGGCAATCTTTATATGATGCTTGCCATGAGGGTGATATACATGCATCTTGCATTGAGCTTTAGTTTTTATGCTTCTGATCTGTGGGATACTCTCCATCTTGGAGACTTTCCCTCTTGTAAAGTTATGACAATATAAATACAATGCACTAGAATTTACCCCAAAAAAAAAAAGTGTGTGTGTGTGTGTGTGTGTGTGTGTGTGTGTGTAGCAAGTGTGTGTATGTTGTGTGTCTTTTAAAAAAAAAAAAAGTGTGTATGTTGTGTGTGTGTGTGTGTGTGTGAGCGGTGGTGTGATAAGGTCATGAGAGAAGGTGCTAGCTGAGAGCCTCGCGAAGATATCCTTGCAGGCCCCTCCCCCTCTGTCCGTGCGCCCGTACAATGGCCGTACGGTCTTCCGGACGGCCGTACCAACTGCTACGACAGGGTCGACATCCCTGCGCAGATCTACGCGCAGGCCCCTGCAGCTCTCTGACCTCGTTTCTTTCCGTACGTACGTACGGTTCCTGCCAGTCCCTCCGTACAACTCCCTCCGTACAACGTAGTCCTTTCAGCGCCGTCATCTTTCCCGTACAACCTTGCCTTTTCCGTACATTTCCGTTGATTTCCATGTAACTCCTCTTTGTCCGTGCAGGACTTTCCGTACAGTCTCCTTGCTATTCCGTACAATCTATCCCATACAAACTCTTCCGTACAGTTTAATCCGTACAGCCTCTGCCGTACAATCTTGAGTTTTTTTCCCTGTGTCTTTCCGTACAGTTTCTCTGCTTTCACTCTATTTCTTTCCGTACAGTTCTTTCTTGCTTTGCAAATTTCAATCATGGCTTCAGGTTCCGATGTCTGTACATATGCTAGAAAAGAAAGACCTGCAAATGCCAAGCCCCGCCCTTCTCAGCCTGCATCGCAAGATGATGAGCTTACTATGGAAGCTCAATATGTGTTTGATACACTTAAGGATGACTTTCAGCACTCACGACAGGAATGGGGCAAACCAGTTCCAGAGGTCACATACAAATTGAAATTGCCTTCCCTCGTGAATCCTCTCAGGAAGCTATCTCAAACCGCGGTAATAATTTTCTTTCCAGGAAGAATCCCAGCAACCAGTGATGTTGCGCAGTGGATCAAGTCTATCCTTGAAGGATGTTCTGTAGAAGGTGTCTATTTTGCATCTAGAGGCTTTTATGAGGTGCACTTATCAGATGCCTTATGCAAGCAGAGGCTACTTGAGCTTTCTCCCCTCTTCTACGAGAAGCAGATGGTACATGCTATGCCTTGGTCCCCAAACAAGGATTATCAAAGTCTTCTACGACATCATTGTCCTGTATGGGTTGAGGTTGTTAACTTCCCGGATTATATGCATGAAGAATTGCCTGGCCTTGCTGCTTCATTAGGACAGGTCATTTGTCCTCCACGCCCCATGGGAAATCGTAACAGGTTCTACATCCTCTAGGACACTGACACACCTACCCCTCCTTCTATTGCAGTGGAAGTTGAGGGTGTGCAATTGGGGAAAAAGTATTTTGACTTGAAATGGGGTGTGTTTGCAGGAGCTTGCTTTGCCTGCCACAAGTTTGGGCATCTAGCCTCTGAATGCCCAATGGTTCTGCATCAACCCCCTCCTAATGCCTTGCCGCCGCAGACACGGGAAAAGAATGAGAATTTGCAAGCTAAGGCAGCAAATCGAAATGGAGCAAAGAGTGCTAAACCAATTAATCAGGTGCAATCACTTGTTGGAAAAGAAAAAGAAAAAGAAAAAGAGAAGATGAAGGAATCTGTGGGGACAGATCGTATTCTGCCTCACCAGGACAGGCTTCCACTTCAGTTCCTGTCCTTCAAAATTGGGTGGGGGTTTTGAAGAAGGGAATCCCAGAATGCTATATCTTTCATGGATCATGAAGGCATGCAGCCCATTCAGGCAGAGCCTTTCACTCTCTGATATCTTGTTGTTACTTTTCTGTATATATCTCTTTCATGCATCAAACACTTAAGTGCTTTACATACAATGTACAGAGCCTCTGCAATGTCTCAAAGTGGAGGCTTTTCTAGAATTATGTACATAAAATGCAGCCAGATATTGTTTGTTTGCAAGAGCATAATCAACACTCTAAGGCTGGTCATCATGATTACTTTGGCGGCTATGATATATATTATGTTGGTACCACTACCTACTCAGGTGTATGCATAATGGTTAGACATGAGCTGGAGCCTCAGCTAGCATTCAATGACAACAGTGGCTGATGGATGCTCATACAATGTAATGTCAATGGTGATATTCTTGAGTTTGCATCAGTCTATGCCTCCCAGACCTCTGCCATGAGGGCTTTTTTATGGGATTCTTTAAGCAAATATCCATGGAGATCCAATGCATTTATCTGTGGAGATTTTAATAATTCCCCTGTGCCAAGAGATAACACCACTTCAAGATCTCATATGCTATCATCGGAAAGACAGAAATGGGATAACATGCTTCTTTCTGTGCAGGCTGAAGATTTATGGCTGCTTCTCCAAGGGTCAGTGCCTGGATATACTTTTCATCATAATGCATTTACTACATACTGGGCAAGGCTTGACAGATGGTATTTGTTTTATCCACAACAATATGCAGATTTTAGCCATCATCTCCTCATAGATTTCTCATTGGGCTTGTCAAATCATGCCCCATTACGGATAAATCTGCAACTTGGTATGCCACTGGATGATTTGCCAACTCTTTCCAGCAGATTACTGCATGTTAATCAGGACTATCTCCGACATCAATATTTCCAGCAAATGATCAGACTTGCAATTCATCCCTTGCCTTTGCATGCCCAAGAGGACATGAATTATGCTTGGGACAGTTTTGTCTCTCGTATACAGAATGTCATTAGGGAGTATGGAAACTGGCACATGGCTACATGGAGGAATGAGGTCAAATGGGCAAAAAGGACAGCACAACAATTGACTGAATTTTCACATTTAAGGCCTCTCTCTGAATCAGAAAATGATTCCCTCTCACATGCTCGGATCAAACTGACTGATAATGATCAGAGGAAATTGCACAAATGGCAGATTAGAGCAAGAATGAAGCCCCTCATGGATAAGGGCTGCTCATCAAAAGCCTTCTTCCAGGGACTGCATGCTACTCGAAAGAAACACTCATGTCTAAGCGTGAGGAAGTTAGATGGCTCTTGGACGCACTCTTTCTCTGATCTCCAAGATGAATGCCAAAATTACTTCCAGAAATTGTTCTCTACCCCTGGCTCCCCATCAAATCAAATGACTGATGCGAGGACTGAATTTCTTCAATATGTTTCTCAGAAAGTGGAAATGGATGATGATGCTCTTACATTCGAGAGACCTTTTACTAACACAGAACTTGATAATGCATTGTCCCACCTTGGCAAATACAAGTCTCTTGGCTGGGATGGTCTTACAGTGGAATTTTATATTTCCTTTTGGGATGATTTGAAAGATGTTCTCTTACAAATGATCAATGCTGCCTGGCAAGAAAATCACTTGCCGTATCTTTGGAACCATGGCATAATCAAACTTGTGCCCAAAAAACATCTGTGTGACCATATGTCAGATCTGATCATTGGGAGGTTGCCATTGGGAGATTTATAGGGAAGATTCCTGGCTGCCCTTTCTCTACTGCTCTGATACTTGACTGGAAACAAGTACTTTCCAAGGTCAAATGGGCTCCTGATAATCGCTCGGGGACAAACTCAATGAGGAAAGAAAGTATTCATTGGAGTGCCATCTTTGACATTCCACTTGCTTTACAGGAACGTGTTCAGGCATATAATCTCATGAAATTGGGAATTCGATACATCAATGATGTTGTCTTATCTTTTCCTCAGGCCATTGCCTCCTATGCATTGGGAATGCATCATAGGTCGATATGGAAGAAAATTGCTGATCTCTTACATCCTTTTCTACCTGTTCCTCCTGTGGCTGACACAGACAGGCTTATGGATTGGCAATTGCACCCTTCTGCTAGATGTTCTCATCCTGTTCCTCTCCCTGCTTTGACCTCCATCAAAGCCTACAAGCTTCTTCAGCCTGCTCCATGGATTCAGCAATATGCTAATACTCTGTGGCATATCAGGCAGCCCCTCTCATGGTGGTGGAAGAATCTCCGGATATTATGGAGGTGTAAAATGCCTTTGAAACAAAGACTTTTTCTTTGGAGATGCATGACCGGCACATTGTCAGTGGGAATCACACTTGCCAAACGTCACATTGCACCATCCACATGTCTACGGTGTCTTGCTCCTTCCGAGACTGTCCCTCATTTGCTTTGGCACTGCCAGTCTTCTCGGAATCTCCTTGGGAGAATTTCAGATCATCTTCGGCTCCGTTTCCCGAGTCACAGATTTGGGAAACATTTTTGGTTATTTGGCAGATTTATGAGGTCTTTGTCTCAATATTCCCTATTTCTCTCATGGGTGAGATATTGGGCTCTTTGGACACTCTCGAATGAGCATAATTTGGCATACTTGGGCCGCCAGATTCACAAGTCATATGAATCTTTCAGAGCCTCATTGCGGCAATTCTTATATGATGCCTACCATGAGGGTGATATACATGCTTCTTGCATAGAGCTTTTCTTTTTATGCTTCTGATCTTTGGGATACTCTCGATTTTGGAGACTTCCCATGTTGTAAATTTATGAGAATATAAATACAATGCACTGGATTTTACCCCCAAAAAAAAAAAAGTGTGTGTGTGTATATGTGTGTGTGTGTGTGTGTGTGGTGTGTGGTGTGTGTGCGTGTGTGCGTGGTGGTGTGGAGAGTGAGAGAGGAGTGAAGGTGAGAGGTCGGTGAGGGTTGCTGCTCAACCTCCCCAAGCCCCCGTACAGATCTGCGCCAAGCTTCCATACAGGCCCGCGCCCTGCCCATACAACTGTACGGACGCCGTACAGACAGCGCGCTTCCTCGCTGTGCAGCCCCGGCCGTGTCTGCTCGTCCTTCAATCTTCACCCCCGCTGTATATCCGTACTCCCCGTCCTTTTCCGTACAGCCTGATTCGCCGTTTTGCGTCAACATCCCCATCCACCTCTGCTTTCCGTACAGCCTCTGCGCATCCTGTCACCTTTCCGTACGACTCAACCCCCCTCATAGATTCTCTTCCGTACACCCGTACGGTTTGTACATTCCGTACAGTCCGTACAGTTTGTACTTCCACCATGTACCTCGTCCGTACAGTTATGCTCCGCTTCTGTAATTTCATCAATCCCGCCCTGCTTAACTCCATGGAGGACCAGTTCAAAAGTTATTCCCACAAGGAATTGACCCGGGACTCCAAAAGACAGCAAGTTGATTTCTCTACTGCAGATTCTGTAGACGCTCACTATGTTTTTGACATGCTTAAAGATGAATTTCATCACAACCGGAAGGAGTGGGCCAAACCTCCTCCGGCCATCAAATATAAGTTGAAGCTGCCTTCATTGGTCGCTCCTCTTCGAAAGTTCTCTCAGCAAGCAGTTATCATTTTCTTCCCAGGAAAGTTACCTTCAGCAAATGATGTGGCCCAGTGGGTTCAGGCATTGTTGGGAGGCTGCTTTGTTGAAGGAGTATACTTTGCTTCCATAGGTTTTTATGAAGTGCATTTTTTGGATGCCTCATATCGTCATCAGATATTGGAGATGTCGCCTCTATTCTATGGCAGACAAATGGTGCATGTCATGCCATGGTCACCAAACAAGGATTACCACAGCCTCATTCGACATCACTGCCCCGTATGGGTTGAGGTAGTGGATTTTCCGGACTATATGAGGGCTGAGTTACCAAGTTTGGCAGCTACTTTGGGGCAAGTTGTATGCCCACTCCGTCCTTCGGGTAATCGCAATCGCTTTTGTGTTCTTTGGGATACAGATCACCCAACCCCTCCTTCCATTGCGGTAGAAGTGGAGGATGTTCCCCTCGGTGAAAAATATTTTGATTTGAAATGGGGAGTTTTTGCAAGTGCTTGTTTTACATGCCATAAGTTTGGCCACTTAGCCTCACAGTGTCCTGCAGTCCTGCATCAGCTCCCACCTAGAGCTATTGCTCCAGAAAATACTCCCCCCCCAACTTATGGCCCGGGGCCTAAGGCTATGCCTACCAAACTGGGTGATGTGGCATCTAAATCTGTCCCTCCCAAAGAAAATGTGGTTCAGGTTTCAGCCAAGCAAAAGGATAAGGGGAAGGGCAAAATTTCAGAATCTCATGCCTTTCCCTAGGTTTCCTGGCAGCAACCCAAAAAGGTATTCGCACTCAAACCACGTCCGTTACAATCTCGCCATTGGGATGCTTCAACTTCTACCCCTGGTCAGACCTCTACCCCCGCTGACAGCCTCACTTCTCAACTGTGGGTTGATGTGTTAAAAAGGGGCATCCCTGTATGCGACAATGATGAGGATCATAGAGCTAATGATCCAAGATACCAGGTGGATGTTGATGTCATGGCTGAGGCCTGACAGCTTATACTTTACTCTGCTTTTTGGTTTGACTGTACATATCTTCTATGTCTACTTCAATTACTTGCATTACATACAATGTTCAGGGTCTTTGCAATGTCAATAAGTGGAGACTTTTCTGGCATTATGTACATAGAATGCACCCCGATGTGATCTCTTTACAGGAACACAACCAACACTTCTTGGCTGGCCAACAAGGCCACTATGCTGGTTATGATATCTTTTATGCTGGTACAATGCACTTTTCGGGGGTCTGCATGCTGGTAAAACATGATATGCAGCCCACGGTTGCTTACAATGACCCTCAGGGTCGATGGATGGTGATCAAGTGCATCTGGCAGGCTGATCTCTATGAAATAGCATCTGTTTATGCCTCACAAACTTCTGCGACTAGAGCTCAAATGTGGGCCTCCCTCAAACAATATCCATGGCTGTCCAATGCTTTTTTGTGTGGAGACTTTAACAACTCGCCTGCCACTCAAGACAATACCACTCATTGTTCTCACATGATCCCCACTGAGCTTCGACATTGGGAAGATATGCTCTCATCCCTGCATGCACAAGATCTATGGCTCTCAACAAGGGACAGAGATATGGGTTATACATATCATCACAATGCCTTTACTCATTTACTGGGCTCAACTTGACAGATGGTATTTGCTGCATGCTTAGCAGTATGCTGATTTTACATGTACACTATGGGTTGATCATTCCCTCTTGATATTTGATCATTTTCCAGTATGCTTGACACTATCTATAGCACGTCTGACAGATGATATTCCTTTTTTTGGTCGTCGCCTGCTCCATGTTAATAGTGCTTATTTGCTTCATCAACAATTTCAGAACATGGTGAGAGTGGTTGTCCGTCCCCTCCTCTTACATGCTCAGGAGGATATGGATTTTGCTTGGATCAGTCTTGCTCATCGCTTGCAGGCTGTTATTCAAGATTATGGACGGAGTTACATGGGAAACCTCAGGCTCAAGCTGAAATGGGCTCAATCTCATAAGCAGCAAATGGATGCAATCAGTTCTCATAGGCAGCTTACCTCTTCTAAACAGGATTCTTGTGCTTATGCGGTTCATATCATCCACCAAAATGATCTTCGCAGATTAAAGAAGTGGCATCGCATGAAACCCCTTTTGGATAAGGGCTGCTCCTCCAAAGCCTTTTTTAAAAGTCTCCATGCGGATAGGCGAAAGGAGGATATTTGCAGGATCAAGAAAGATGATGGCACCTGGACCACTTCCAAATCAGAATTGGAATCGCAATGTTCTAGTCATTTCCAGCATCTCCTTTCTCTTCAGCCTAATCATTTGATGCAAGTGAATGCAGCTAGGTCTCAATTTCTTATGCATGTCCAGCCCATATTGTCTCGGGAACAGGCTCATGCATTGGAGCAGCCTTTTATGCTTAGTGAACTGGATGATGCTTTGAGTCATCTACGCAAAAGCAGCTCTCCTGGTTGGGATGGATTGACTGTCGAATTTTTCCATGCATTTTGGGGTGATCTCAAGAACACTCTTCTTCTAATGATCAATCATGCTTGGGCAGAACAATCTCTTCCTCCATCCTGGAAACATGGCCTAGTCAAATTGATTCCCAAAAAAAGGTTGTGTGAGACGATGGCTGATTGGCGGCCTATATCTCTCATGCCTGTTATTTACAAACTCATTGCTAAAATGATTGTCCTCGGGGTTCGCTTCTTTTTGCAAGCAGGACTTCATCCTAGGCAGTATGGGTTTGTCCCCAGAAGGCAGATCACTGACAATATCTCCAATGCCTTGCTTGCGATTGAGTATGCCAAATATTCTAAACAAGATGTTCTCATTCTGCAAGTAGACATTGCGAAAGCATTTGATACTGTCCATTGGGATTTTATGTCTCAGACTACGCATAAATTGGGATTTGGTGGTCCATATCATCTACAGGCTCTATTCTCATGCCACGGCGCAGTGCTTGCTTGATGGTGGGCTGTCAAGAACCTGGACTATGACCCGCTCAGTGAGACAGGGTTGCCCTCTTAAATCCTTACTGTATGCCATTGCTACCCATCCGTTACTGTTGCATATGGACTATCTTGCAAATACAGGACAGCTTCATGGCTTGCAAATTCCAGGGGCACAGTCATTTCTTGCACAGGCATATGCTGATGATTCATACTTTATACCCAGGAATTCTCAAAGTGACCTTTCTCATTTGATGCATACACTGAATGACTTTGGCATAGCTGCTGGACTGCATATCAATTTTCAGAAATCAAAACTTCTAGCTTTGAAATAACTGATTGGCATGCACTTCTCTGGCAGGCCACATTATCTCTTCCCATACTATTGTGAGGCATCTAGGCTGCCCCATTGGCTGGAATATTACCCCGCAACAACAGCTCAAATGGGTGCTTCAAAAGATCAACAAGAAGTTGGAATACTGGCATTGGTCCACTTGGCCTCTACATGTTCGACTTCGGATAGTACAGTCCATCATTATGGCATATGTGCAATTTTATTTGCCTATTCTTCCCTGGTCTTTAAGCAATTTGGCTTCCTATATGTCTCAGGCTATGGAGATATTTTGGAAAAGCAAATCTCATAAAAAGGCTTTGCGACTACTACCTACGCAGTCTATTTGTTCACCCAAGACTCATGGGGGGCTGAATATTCTCAATCTCCAGGTTCATATGTTGGCAAGAAAGAGCACTATGATTGCTGATTTTTTTCAGCAAAAACAGCCATGGGCTATTATGTTAGCAGCTATGTGTGGAAACATGACGTCCCATGCATATGGGCATTGGATTACAGATCACTGGGAAGCAGTCATGACCACATTTCAGGGGAAAATTCATGGTTGCCCTGTTTCTACTGCTTTTATTCATGATTGGAAGAGAATTCTCTCATATGCTAAATGGACAGGTGCTTTCTCTCATCATGGTAATTCTTTTCGCTTGGAAAGCATCCATTGGAACAAGGTGTTTGAATCGCCTCTCGCTTTACAGGCACCTATTAAAGCATACAATCTCATGAAATTGGGCATAAGATTTGTTGGCGATGTTGTGGATCAACAAGGTTGTATGCTTTCATTTCCACAAGCTTGCAGGACATTCTCCTTGGGTCTGCATCATAGGTCCATTTGGAGAATACTTTCAACTATGTTGCAGCCATTTGTTCCGGTTCCTCCACTGTTTGTACAGGACACATTACTGGACTGGAATTTGACTTCCTTACCTCCTGCTACCCATACGCTTTCAATGCATAATCTGGCCTCCTCGAAGGTCTACAGATTTCTTCTTCCACCGCCATGGATTGACAAGCATGCCAACACTCTTTGGAATTTGGATAGGCCTTTATCTTGGTGGCAATCACGACTCATGAAAATCTGGAAAGCCAAATTGCCATTGAAACAGAGGCTTTTCTTTTGGAGATGTATAATGGAGCTTTTCCCATTGGGGTGAAATTGGCAGCACGCCGCATTGCTTCCCCTTCTTGCCCCCGTTGCTCTAATCACCGCGAGACAGTTCCTCACCTATTATGGTCTTGCCCACACTCTCGCATATTGATCACTCATGTTTCTCATTCGCTGCGGCTTGGGTTTCCCTCTATCAGATTTGGGAAACTCTTCTAGATGTTTGGATGCCTCTCATCTCAGATGTCTCCATTCCTCCTCTTCTTTCACTGGACTCGCTTTTGGGTACTATGGACCATTTGGACACAGAGACTGCATTCTAGGATGGGTCAACAGTTTCCTCAGGCATATATTTTCTTCAGAATGTCCCTCAGGCAATCCTTATATGATAGTTTCGCTACAAGGGACTTGGATGCTACTAGCCTTGAAGTGTTTTCTAACTGTTTTTGAGTTCTTCCATTGGGCTCTCCTTTGGAGTCTAATGTCATGTACATTGATTTTATGTTAATATAGTAATGTGCTTTCACCAAAAAAATATGTGTGTGTGTGTGTGTGTGTGTGTGTGTGATCTTGGTGCCTTGATGTAGGCCCTCTTTGTTTATGGTTTGGCAGCTGATCTTCATGTTAATTTTCAGAAGCTGCTCCCTTTGCATTCCAAAGACTGACATAGTCTATTATGGCCCGAGGAAATTATTCCACCCACTCAGTTTGTTCATCATCTTAGTTACCCTTTGGGGTGGGAACTCACTCGCCGACAACAAACTGACTGGGTTTTGGCTAAGCTTCGGAAAAAGCTTGAGTATTGGAAACTGGCAACCTGGCCTTTACACGTTCGTCTTCAAATAGTGCAGTCCATCCTTGTGGCATATATTCAATTTTACTTGTCATTGATCATGTTCACTAAGGCAGATCTTTTATCTTTCATGTCTGTCTTCATGGAAATCTTCTGGCGATCCAAACATGGCAAAAAAAGTCTCAGGCTACTTTCGATGCATCATATTTGTTCTCCCAAGATGCATGTTGGATTGAACATCACGGATATTCATGTGCATATTCTTGCCGACAGGGGGAAAATGTTGCTGCAATTTCTGCAAGAAGGTGATCAGCCTTGGGCTCTTATGATTAGGACTCCCATCACTCATATCAATATTTCTGCGTTTGGTCATAGGCAACTTGATCACTGGGATTTCTTTTTTAGTTGCACTGATGGCACTTTGCCTGGCTACCCTTTTGTCTCCCGCTTGCTTCTTGATTGGAAGCATGTTCTTTCTCATCTGGAATGGAATGGACGGCAATCTTTGATTGGGAATTCTTTGAGAGCTGAAAGCATTCACTGGTCGAAAGTATTTCAGCCTCCCCTGGCTTTACAGAAGCCTCGACGTTCCTACTTTGTCTCGTTTTGTTACGCTCAAGTTGAGGTGACGTGACCTCGGAAGGGTCAGTAGACCTTTTCTTTTCAAGGATCAGTGTTTGTATTATATTTGTTTGGGCTTTACGTAAATGATCAGAAAGGAATCAAAGTCAAGGTCCTTGGTGAGGCTATTATGGCACTAGACTAGGTGGATCTAAGGCTAAGGGGTCTAAATGCATTAAATGTGCCAAGGGGCAAGTGATTTCAATGATATCCCAAGAGAGGGTAAATGATGCATTTAGGAGGTACCTTAGAATGAAGACATGTGGCATACTAGATCCATCTAGGAAATTGGGACTCGTTGGGATTTTGGCAAGCAGGAGCTTTCACGTGAGAATTTTTTTTGAGAACTTACTACCAATGAGGTTGGCTGGGAGGATAATCCGTGTACCTATGCCCGTGGTTGATATGAAAATTTAGGCATTAACAGTTTTGTTCTTAACATTTGGTATCAGAGCGGCAGGCGATTGGGAAAAGGGGGATCGAGAGAGGTTTTGGGCTTTGATATTCAGCATGCAAATAATGGTATGGGAGTTATAGAACGATTGGCGTGACGGAGCGTCGAGCTGTTTGCATCGTCCGGTTCATGTTATATCCAGTACTTCATCAACGTTGGAGCTGCGTGTGAACGGATCGCGCAGTCGCAAGTTTACAACTTGGTGTCGAATTTTCGTCGAACAATAATCTGAAGCGAGTTCAGACCGTCGAGAGTCAAAGAACCAGAGAGAGAGGATCATACCAACCTGAAAGTTGATGCTTCCTTGAATGATTTGAACGTTGTTACCCTCCAAGCTCGAACAATCAATTCGCAAGATATCAGGGTGGCGCACGCGCTGGTCACGGCTTATTACCTTCAGGACTCCTTGGCAAGCTGTTGTGATATTTTGGTAGTTCGTCAGTTTGGGTAGCGTTAATGAGCAGCGCACGACGAGAGCTGCTTTCACAATAACTCAAACTTGGTAGTAACTCTTTTCACAAGCGAGGTTACTGGAGTTACGACTACCTGCAGAGAGGTACTGTGTGGTCATGGGACTTACTTGTGATATTTGTTATCTGGAGATTTCGGTTATCAACGAGTACTATGCAGATAGCAAACGATAACTATTGAATGTTTAGTTATTGGTATTGTGAACGCATGTAGCAAGCTTAAGGTTTGCAGGAAGCTTTAGAGCGTTCTAGAATGGTGGCATACAATTAATCACAGCGTTGCAAATTAGCAGTGAGAGCCGGGGTGTTTTGGGTCTCCAACGAGGGTGTAGTTGAGCCACAACAGGAATATTCATCTGGTTCAAATACTTGGAACAACCTAAATAGGAACAAATAGATCTCTCCATGCTACATGAATGACCAAGGAGCTTTCTATGCCTTCCAAGTTTTGTTGGAATATATGCTCGTTTATTTGCCTCAGTGTTTGAGCTATTTCTGATTGCAGATATTTCCCTAGTATAGGGAAAAGATTTCGGTTTGGTTCTCAACTATTTTCAGTTGATGGTTACGCTTGGTTAGACATCTTTTGGGATTAGGAGATTGAAAGCATTTGTAAATTTAGACATCGACCTAAATGGAAGTTGAAGGAGAAGCTTCTAGGGTGGATCTCGTCGAATTGAGAGTCCGGCCGACCCCGTAGGTGTCGCACCCAGCAAGCCATACACTGTCTCGTAGAATTGCCTTATTGGAGGATGCCTTGTAACAGGTTTTAGCGCAATAGTTACAAGCAAATATAGGGCAATCCAAGCTCAAGAAAATGGTACATAGTATGTCTACCAGACCATCTCGTGAAGAGAAAGGTAAAGCTCCAATAGAGCCTGAATCCAGTGTTCATACAGTCGAGCCTGGGAGGGCTAAGGTGCCTATTATTGCCAATTATAGGCCAGAAAAGTATTCTGGTCGGATGTCTGACCGTAGTTCCGATATCATAGAGACCTGGTTACACAAATGGGACGAGGCTTTCGCCATTTGTGAAATCAGGAATGATATGAAGAAAATCCGCAAGGCCACCCATATGTTTAATGAGGCAGCGGATAGGTGGTGGATAAAACAGCAGAAAGATGGATTGGCATCCACTACTTGGGAGGGGTTTAAAAAAGAATTTAGAAAACACTTCTTATCTCCTGACGAAGCATCCCGAGCTTGGGATCAGTATCGAAACCTTTGTCAGAGAAATTTATCAGTGACGGAATACACTGATAAATTCACAGAAAGTATAATGAAAGTTTATGAATCCCTACCTCAGTGAATCCAGATAAAAGATTTTATCCTTGGATTGAATGATCGGATCAAGATGGAAGTTCGAGCTAAGTATGCAAACACGCTAGATGAAGCAATTGCCATAACCCTGAACTATGAGGATGCAAAAGGGAACAGACCAAGTGGGTTTGTGCAAGTTGGGACTCGGTATGAGTATCCGAAGAAAATTGGGTTTAAGAAGAAGTGGATTAGCAAAGGGAGTGCCTCACAGCCTAGTGGTCAAGCCAAGCAGGCGAAGCCAATTGAGACTCCTAAATCAAGTACCACCATTGGAATGAAATGAAAAGTAACACCAATGGCAGCCCGGGCTTTTGGTCGAAGTCTTCTTTGAACCCAGAGCAAAGAGAAAAAACGAGAAGAGAAGGCTTGTGTTTTGGACGTCTTCAGCCTCATCAGTGTAAAGATTGTCCACGAAATAAGGATTGTCGGATGGCTGAGATGGTGATCTCAGAATGCGACGTGGAAATGGAGGGAAGTCCCAGAGCAGAACAGATGCAGATTCAGCTAGCGGGATCTTCTCAAAGGTCAGTACCTATTTTGTTATGTGTGTTTGTTGCTAAGCTAGTAACTAGTGCACTTGATAATGTCCTATCAAAGCCCACAACAACAAGGTATACAACCTTTAACGATACGGAGTTAATTAAGATGAAGGGACAAGTAGCCAATCATGATGTCATTGTGTTTCGCACAATGTAATTAACTCCAAGCTTGTAAAGAGGCTGAAATTAAAGACAAGCCCATCTGACTATGCATATACAATCAGAATGACAGATGGAAGTTCAACTGAAGTATGGAACCAAGGGTTACCCAGTTGGAACTTCGAATTCAAGACTATGCTGAGAAGCTTGATTTTGAAATGACAAAGCTTGCTCATGCAAACATAGCCCTGGGTAAGGCTTGGCATTCTAGGAAGAATCCAACCATAGATTGGAAAAAGCACATTTATCAATTCAAGATAAATGATGTGATGTATGTCTTACGAGGTGAAAAAGATATACCTCAAGGACCATTGGTTTCCATAATGGAAATTCGAAAAGCTCAAGAAGAGTTTTTGTTTCTTTGTACAGCATCGGTAGAGCCGATTGATGGTCCTTCGACTAGCACTGATGTTGCCTAAAATGGAGAGATGGCCAAGCTGGCTGATGAAATAGCAGAGGAGTTCTCTGATTGTTTTAGGGATGAGTTACCTTATGGGACCTCCAGAGCGGAATGTTCAGCATAAGATTGAATAATTCCGAGGATAGAACCTGTAAATAGACCTCCCTATAGGTTAAGTTTTACCGAAGAAGCAGAGGTACGAAGACAACTGGAAGAATACCTCAAGTTGGGGCAGATTCATCCCAGTTTCTCACCTTTTGCTTCGCCAGTGATATTAAAGAAGAAGAAAGATGATACTTTTCGCCTCTGTATAGATTATAGAGCATTGAATAATATCACTATTAGGCACAAGTATCCGATGGCTCGGATCGATGATTTGCTAGATGCGTTACATTGGGCCGTAATTTTCAATAAGATAGATCTTAAATGTGGCTACCATCAGATCCGTATTAGAGCCGAGGATGTGTATAAAACCGCTTCTGGAAGCAAGTTTGGACATTATGAGTTTTTGATAATGCCGTTTGGACTTACCAATGCTCTAGCTACATTCGTCATGCTTATGAACGATTTACTACGCCCGTATATCGAGAAGTTTGTAGTACATTTTATTGACGATATTCTTGTGTTCAGCAAAATTATTGCTGAGCATCACGAACACTTAAGAATAGTGTTCAATACTCAGTCTTTATGTAAATAAAAAGAAAACTGTACTGTGTATGGTAAGACTTGAATATTTAGGATTCATTATTACTCCTAAGGGGGTAGAAATGGATCCAAAGAAAGTGGCTGCGATACTGACTTGGCCAATCCCTCATAGTTTGACCGCTTTTTGCGATCATTCTTGGGATTTGTCCAATTTTATCGAAAGCATATCAAAGGATATTCCAAAATAGTATTGCCATTGACTGATCTGATCTCAAATAAAGTACCTTTTATATGGAAACAGAATCAACATGAGAGTTTTAATACCATAAAACAAGTTGTAGTCTCAAGACCATAGTTGATCCCCAGAAACCGTTTTTCCTTGAAACCGATGCAAGTGGTATTGCGGTAGGAGCAGTTCTCCTCTAAGAGGGAAGGCCAATAGCCTTTGAAAGCAAGAAGCTTTCTCCCTCTCAACGAAATTGGCCAACTCATGAATTAGAGTTGGATGTTGTTGTCCATGCTCTGAAAACATGGAGACATTATTTATATGGGTCAGAGTTTTATGTTGATGTTGATCATGATACTCTGAAACATTTTTGTAAGCAACCTGACTTGAGAGGTCGCCAAGCTAGGTGAGCAGAACTCATGCAAGAGTTTGACTTGACGATTCGGTACCGAAGAGAAAGGATAACAAAGTTGCCGATGCGTTGTCACACAGTTGTCACACACTGTGCATAATGAGTTTCACGGTATTAGAGAGTGCTCTAATGACCGAGATTAGAGAAACTCAAAAGGTGGACGAGTTCCGTCCAGAGCCTTTGGCCTAAGGCTCACGTATTTAAACCCGAGGAAAAGGTGACCTGGCATCCAGAAAAGGCCAAACTTATGCAAGATATACCATAAGGGATGGTATGCTGAAAAGAAATGGCAAGGTAGTAGTACCTAATCAGAATGATCTCAAGCAGAGAGTCATTCAACAATGCCATGATAGCCCATGTGCGAGACATCCAGGAGTCGAGAAGACATATAATCTCGTGAAGCAAGATTTCTTTTGGCCAAAGATGAAAAAGCATATTCATGAATATGTGACACGCTATTTTTCGTGTCAGGTAAGTAAGGCAGAGCAAGTGAAGCCACCCGAACTTTTACAACCTTTGAAAATACCACTAGGTAAGTGGGAGAGCATTTCCATGGACTTTATTGTAGGTCTGTCTACGACACAAGGCTTTATTGCATTTCCATGTACTTTCATAGAATCACAAGGTGGATATGATTCTATCCTTGTGGTAGTTGATCGTCTTACCAACATGGCTCACTTCATTTCAACTAGAGAGCCTGTTAGTGTCCCGCAAGTGGCGGATTTGTTTATTAAACATATATATCGTTTGCATGGATTACCCAAATCCATAATATCAGACAGGGATGTCAAATTTACCAATCATTTTTGGACTACGGTGTTTGAGACACTAAAAACTGAGTTGGAAATGAGTAGTGGAGATCATCCAGAAACGGATGGTCAAACGGAAAGAATCAACCAAATTTTAGAGGATATGCTTAGAGCATGTGTCATTGAGGCAACATACATTGGACAACTGGTTGCCATTGTTAGAATTTGCCTACAATGATAGAAAACATTCCTCTACAGGGTTCAGTCCGTTTAAGCTAAACTATGGTTATAGACGAACAAATCCAACTACAGTTGGAGTACCTCAGAAAGTGCCTAGTGCCGTGAACTTTGTGGTTCAGATGCGGGAGATGCTAGCACTTACAAGAGCTAACATTCGCCAAGCTATGGATAGAGCTAAGACGTATGCAGATGAAAACAGATCCGTTAGAGAATTTAAGAAGGGAGAAAAAGTTTTTCGCAGAGTTCCTTCGCACTCTAAGTCTTTGGCTGCAAGAGAGTGTGCTAAGTTATCACCTCGATATTGTGGACCGTGGTTAATTCTAAAAAGAATAGGCAAGGTAACCTATAAATTGGAATTACCACAGGGTTGTAAGGTGCACCCAATGTTTCATGTTTCTTGTTTAAAGAAATTTTTGCATACAAGTGACTCACTAATCGAGGGTATTGTTTTGTTTCAAGAGATAGAGGATAATGCAAGAACCAACAAGAATCCTGGACCGAGGAGCAATGCAAATATGCAATCAGAAGATACCCACGGTGTTGGTTGCATGGCATGGTTTACCTCTATCAAAAGCTACCTGGAAATCCGTATACCAATTACGGAGAGTATTCCCAAACTTTATCATCGAGGACACTGATGCCTGAAGAGGGAAGGAATGTTACGCTCAAGTTGAGGTGACATGACCTCGGAAGGGTCAATAGACCTTTTCTTTTAAATGTTTGTATTATATTTGTTTGGGCTTTACGTAAATGATCAGAAAGGAATCAAAGTCAAGATCCTTGGTGAGGGTGATATGGCACTAGACTAGGTGGATCTAAGGCTAAGGGGTCTAAATGCATTAAATGTACCAAGGGGCAAGTGATTTCAATGATATCCCAAGAGAGGGATAAATGATGCATTTAGAAGGTACCTTAGAATGAAGACATGTGGCATACTAGATCCATCTAGGAAATTGGGGCTCGTTGGGATTTTGGAAAGCAGGAGCTTTCATGTGAGAATTTTTGTTGAGAACTTGCTACCAACGAGGTTGGCTGGGAGGATAATCCGTATGTCTATGCCCGTGATTGATATGAAAATTTAGACGTTAACAGTTTTGCTCTTGACACGTTTAAAGTCATCACCTCGGTTGCTGATGTTATAGATGATGCTGGTACTGTGTTCCCCTTTTCTCTAGCAACCACTACATATGGATTGGGCTCTCATTATCGTCCTTTGTGGCGACAAATTACTTCTATCTTTTGCCTTTTGTTCCGATTCCTCCTTTGGAACTCCAAAACCGGCTAGAAGATTGGATTTTGACTTCTCCAAGGTCCTCTTCTCGTCCTTTGAGGCTATCTCAGATTACTGTATCTGCATTGTATAAAATCCTTTTGCCTCAACCTTGGGTTTCAGAGAGAGGTGATTCTGTTTGGCGAATGCATCATTTAGCCAAGTGGTGGAGAAAAAAGATTACAGCAACTTTGGGCCTATAAAGTACCGCTTCGGCAACAGGTTTTCTTTTGGCGAGTTCTTTTGGGAGTGTTTCCATCTGGACAACTATTAGCTCATCGACACATTACTCTTGCACTTTGCCATAGATGTTCTGCTTCATCGAAGACTGTGTCTCACTTGTTTTGGCATTGTCCGTGCTCTCGGTAACTTTTTGATCTGCTTCCACAACGCTTGCGAGCGAGATTCCCATCTGTTTCGTTTGGGAAGTTCTTCTGGCTATTTGGGTTTCATCCATCCAAATCGGAGTTTCATCTTTTCTTCATTTGGGTTTGCTACTGGGCACTATGGACTTTATAGACATGCATGCTCGTCAAGTATACTATCATTCCAAATGATCGACTGCCTATCAATCTCTTCGATGGATAAAAGGTGGAATCCTTCGAAGAGTGCTCCTAAAGCTCCCCCAAGCTTTCAGGATGGCAATCATGAGAGGAGAGGCAGGAGATGTGAGAGGGGCGGAAGTAAAAATCTAGCGAGGGCTGTCCACCCAATCATCTCCCAAGGTTGGTGTGCAAGCCTGAATGCGTCCAAAAAAGAAATCCTTCCAAGGTTCCTACCCAAGCATGAGTCCCCTCACCACCACCTTAACAAAGCAATGCCCTGCACTGCAAGTCCGGGTCAATGATATTAAGGCCCCCTTCACATGTAGGGAGAATAATGGTCTCCCATGCCACCCTCGCTGCAACATCTGCTGTGCCATCAAGTCCACTCCATAAAAAATTCTTGACTGGTCTAATAAGTTGAGTGATGCAATCCCTAGAACACAATAAGTTGAGTGATGCAATCCCTAGACCGGCACCAACAAGAACACACAAACCAAGCGGTGGCCAAGAGAACCTGGTTCACTATCAAAACTCTAGATGCAAGGTCGAGTTTGACAGAGCTCTAGAAAAGAAGCTTTTTCCTTATACTTTCAAGCTCAACCTGAGATCTAAGGAAGATACTCATAGCTTCTGCCACAAAAAGAAAGAGGAAGGGGGCTAAAGGGCATCCCTGACGAACTGATCTGGAAATCTGAAACCTATCACCCCTTACCCCTCCAATCAAAACCTGGCTGTGGGCTGATCTGTAAAGGGAGGCCACCCCTCTAATCCAAGCATCTGAAAATCCAAACCGTAGAAGAGTGCCCTCAAGAAAACCCCAATCTACTCTATCATAAGCTTTCTCGAAGTCCAAGAGTAGAACTGCCAGCCTTTGCCCGCTCTGCATAGCCCACTCTGTGGCTTCCCAAAAGGAAAAGATATTATCAAAAATGCTCCTGCCATGCACAAAGCCTGTCTGAGTATCATGGATGAGGTCTGGAAGAAGGGGCTGTAATCGGATGCTGATCGCCTTGGCAAGGATTTTGTAAAGAGTGCCCAAAAGAGTGATGGGTCTCCAATGGGATACAAAATTCATGTTGCCACCTTTCGGGATAAGGTGAATGAGTCCCTCGGTCAGTGAGTCAGGCATCTCACCCGAGTCCCAAATGCCCTGCAGGGCTGAAGTAATATGATCACCTATCATATCCCAAAAGGCTATAAAAAAAGGAGTAAGACCATCGGAACCAAGGCATTTGCCCTTATGAAGGGCGGAGAGAAAAGTCTTGAATTCTGTGTTGGTAAAGCGTGCATCAAGTGAGCATAACATCTCTGGGGTGACCAACACAGGTAAACTCTGCCAAACTTCATCTCTAGCCACATCTCTGGCCTATGTGTTAGGATCTGCGGAAAGTAGGGAGGCATAGAAAGCTGTCGCTAAGTGATTGACGGTCTCCGGATGGGACTGCAAAACGCCGTCAGAGTCAATAAGCTGCCTGACACTCTCTCTACTATGTCTGGGACCAAGTGTAGAGAAAAAGTGTTTATTGACTCTCCCTCCCATCTATATCCAAAAGGACTCCCGTGCATGGAAGGCATACTCTGCTCTCTGATCAAGCAAAGTCTGCAAGTGAGCCCTTGCCGCAACAAGGCGCTCCTGTATCCAAGCATTTGATGGTCGTCTCTGCTCCTCCCTCTGTAAGGCTGCCAACTGCAGACGGATACCAATCTCCCGCCTGAGTACCTCACCTCGCCGAGCACTAGCAACGGAGTGATAAAAGTCGCTGATACTGGTAAGTGCTGTGGCCACATGTGAAGGACCAGCCACCTCCCCTGCATGTGAGAAACCCAGATCTCCAACACTACCTCTGTGAGAGTCTCATCCGTGTATAAGGCATCGGGGATCCTGATACTGTGAGACCGTCCTCTCAGATGAGGCTCTGAGATGGACAAAACTACCGAAAATGGTCTGAAGTGGAAACACCAGGTGCAATGCAAACAATCCCCCCTCTATCAAGAGCCCAGTCACCCACATAGAATCTATTAATCCGAGCATGGATAGGCATCTGCACCCTATGGTTCGACTAGGAAAACAAAAGTGACTTGAGACTGAATATGAAATGCATCATCTGACCAAACATCTCTGCCACTGAACCTGAACAAGAAGGCATCCCAGGTCGCTCTCTCGAGGGAGTGGATACCACCTTCTCTGCCCCCTTTCTTATCAGAAGGTGCCTCAACCATGTTGAAGTCACCTCCAATAATCCACGAATCCCCAACGTCAGCCCACGAGAGCAACTCTTTCCAAAACAGAACATGGTGCCCTCTGTTGTTCGGAGCATAGAGGTTGAGGAAACCAACCTTACGTCCGTCAATCAAAAGTAAAACCCACTGGGCCCTGGAGGGGGTTATGGTACCATGTCCAATGACCAAAGGGAGAATAGAATCTGAAACTGAAATGCATGTACCTCCTCTGGTTCCCAAGGCAAGAAGCCAAAAAGTCCGGCCTGAGAGCAGCTTACCTCACTTGGAGCAATCTTTGACATCCAGTTTGTGTTCCTGAAGAAAAAGAATGTCAAGGGAACCACCTGAAACACCTTGAAAACACTTTCACAAACAGCAATAATCATCTTCTTCCCTGGAAAATTGCCTTCTGCAAGTGATGTTGGACAGTGGATTAATTCCCTGCTTGAGGGCTCTTTTGTGAAGGGGGTGTACTTTGCTTCAAGAGGCTTTTATGAAGTTCACTTGTTGGATGCCCTTCAAAAGCAGCGCATGCTAGAGATGTCACCTTTGTTCTATGGCAGACAGATGGTTCATGTTATGCCCTAGTTGCCCAACAAAGACTATCAGAGTCTTATTAAGCATAATTGTCCAGTTTGGGTAGAGGTGGTCGATTTTCCTCACTACATGCGTCCTCAGTTAGCTACCATTGCATCTACACTTGGACAAGTTATATGCAAGCCTCGCAATGTTGGCAACAAGAACACGTTTTGCATACTATGGGACACAGATAGAGAAACACCATCCTCTATAGCAGTTGAGATTGATGGTATCAATCTAGGGGAGAAATATTTCAAATTGAAATGGGGTGTTTTTGCTTGTGCTTGCTTCTCATGTCATAAGTTTGGACACCTGGCTTCTGAGTGTCCCTCTGTATTACATCAGCCACCTCCTACTGCCATATCAAGGGACACTGCTCCTATTCAGCCTAAGGAGGGGAAAAAAGTTATTAACAAGCCTGGTGAGAAGAATGCTAAACCTGTGACACAAATTGGAAATAACGTTTCTTTGCATGCAGGAAGTCACAGGCTAAAGACAAAGGAAAGGCCAAAGTAGTTGATTCTCGCTCAAACTCTCAACTAGAGTGGCAGACTCAAAGGAAAAAGATTAACCTACGGAATAGACCTTTGCAATCTAGGCATTGGAATGCGGATTCTGCTTTACCAGGACAGACAAATGCAGCCTCCTCCTCACAGACATCTATTGAGGAGCCTTGGAATAGTCATCCAAAGGAACATTCTTGTTTATGAAGATGCCAATGCTTTTGCAACTTTAGGTGATACAGATGCCATGGCTGAGACATAGCCATGTTGGCTGTTTTTTACTTTGATTTTAGATGTTTTCTGCTTTTGGGCTAGATAGATGGTACTTGCTACATACACAGCAATTTACTGATTTCACCATTCAAATCACGGTGGATCATTCTCTATCTCTATCAGATCATGCTCCTGTTTGGTTGACATTGGATTTTGGTATGCCTACTCATGATTTGCCTGCTCATACTATCCGGCTCAAACATGTAAATGCAGCATATTTTCAGCATGCCTCTTTCAGAAACATGATACAAGATGCCATTGGCCCATTGCAGGCACATGCCAATTATGACTTGAATTATACATGGGATTCCTTTGTGCACCGTATTCAGCATGTTATTACGATATATGGCAGATCATATATGGCTGATTGGAGGAAAAAAATAATAGATGCCAAATATCAAAAGTGCAGTCCCTCACAGAGTTATCACAGGTTCAGAATTTATCTCCAGCCAACAAGAGAGTTTATTGCATTATCGATCATTGTTATAAGAAAACAATCAAAGGAAACTCAACAAGTGGCAAGTCCGTGCACGGATGACACCATTCATGGATAAAGGATGCTCTTCCAAATCTTTTTTCCAGGGGTTACATTCTCATTGGCGGAAGAGCTCTTGTCTAAGAGTAAGGAAGATTGATGGCACCTGGACTCATTCTCTCTCTGTTCTTGATCATGAATGTTATGATCACTTTCAGAAGCTATTTGCAACCCCCTCAGCTCCCACTCAACCAATGATAGATGCACGGCAAGCTCTTCTGAGACATGTCCAATCAATCATGCTTCAGCAGGATGCCTTATCCCTGGATCAATCATTCACAGCAGAAGAATTACATAATGCCTTGCTCCATCTTGGCAAAGGGAAATCTCCAGGATGGGATGGTCTGATAGTGGAATTCTATTTGGCATTCTGGGATGACCTTAAAGATGTCATGCTACAAATGATTAATGATGCCTGGAACAACAATTGTATTCATGGAAACATGGGCTGGTCAAGCTTATTCCGAAGAAAAATCTTTCTGAAACTTTATCAAACTGCAGGCCCATTACTCTCATGCCAGTGTAATATAAGCTCATCACCAAAATGCTGGTGCATAGAGTGCATACCTTTTAGCATGATGGACTACATTATGGATTTGTGCCTAGAAGGCAGATATATGATAACATTGCCAATGCCATGACTGCCATTGAGTATGCCAAATACACTGAACAAGATGTTTTAATCTTACAGGTGGACATAGCTAAAGCTTTCGACACTGTTCAGTGGGATTCATTGCACAAACAATGCACAAGATGGGATTTGGGCCAAAAATGGTGCAGGTTATCTATTGGCTATATAAAGACTCTTCAGCCCAATGTATTTTGGCCAATCATTTGTCTACATCTTGGACATTGGGTAGGTCAGTGAGGCAAGGTTGCCCTCTCAGTACTCTACTTTATGCCATTGCCACTCACCCCCTGCTAATCTATATGGATCATCTTACCTCACAGGGGAAATTAAAAGGTTTACAGTTGCCAAGAGTATCTAGCTTTGTGGCCCAAGCATATGCAGATGACTCCTTTTTTATGCCTCAAAATACCCAGCAAGAACTGAACACTTTAATGGATGCTTTATCTTTGTTTGGACTGGCAGCGGGACTGCATGTTAATTTTGAGAAATCCAAACTAATACCCTTAAAGAGTCGAGATTGGCATGCCATACTTTGGCCAAGAGAGATTTTAGATCCTCATGTTTTTTTTTCAAGAAAGAGACTTCTATTAAGTAAGAGAAAAAACCCGCGAGAGCAAGCTCAAAGCGGAATACATCATGAAATCATGAGGATAAATAAAAACCCCCTCAGAGTGAGGTGGAAAACAACCAAGGCTGAAGCTGAAAGTGCCACCTCAACCCTGTAGTAGTCTCAGAGAAGAAAGGAGAATCCTTCCATTCCCTGAAGAAAGAAGCCCTCCTAGCTGAGGCTGCACGGGAGTCTCCCTACATACCCGTCCATACGGCCATCAAAGTAAGTACGGTGTCTGTCCAGATACTAGCCAATGTGTGCGAGGGATGAACCGAAGTACCCTCCAAAGCCTCTATGCATCTGGCTCTCCAGATATGCCAGGATGCTATGCTCGCTAGAATCTCCCAAGAAGTATCCAAAGAGGCATGTACAACTGTAAAGGAAGGTGTGGTACCACATCCAACGAACAGGACTCAGTCCGATGACGTCGAACCGAAATGACCCGAGAGGAGTCAAATCTCTCATAGAATACCTGAGGCCCTGTAAGAGAAAGCCAAGCCACTAAGCCCCATGTCAAGATCCTCATGTTCTGATCAAGCACCTGGGATATCCTATTGGCTGGCTGGTCACTAGAAAACAGCAGCTTAATTGGATATTAGGCAAGCTAAATGCAAAGCTAAATTATTGGAAAACTGCCACTTGGCCACTTCATGTCCACCTCAAGATTGTGCAGTCCATTGTTATGGCATACATACAATTCTTTTTGCCACTCTTACATTGGACAGATCAAGAAATTGCAGCCTATATGTCAAAAGCCATGGACATGCTATGGAAGAATAAGGCCTCCAAGAAGGCATTCCGTTTGTTGAAAATGGACTTTATCTGTTCTCCTCGGAAATGTGGCGGTTTGAATGTGCGTAATATTTGCTATCATGCACTCTCACGAAAGGTATCAATGCTGCTCACCTTCTTTAAGCAAGAACAACCATGGACAAGAATGCTTTCCTATATGTGTCAGACTATGCAGACAATTTTTTATGGTAAATGGGAAGTGGATGCCTGGGAGCTTTTACTAGGAAAATTTATGGGGAAAATCCCAAACTGCCCCTTTGCCTCGGCACTCATTCGTGATTGGAAAGAGGTCCTATCTAATATCAAATGGAATCCTACAAACCCCCATAACAACTCTTTGAGGAGTGAGAGCATATATTGGAGTGCAGTTTTTTATCCTCCCCTTGCTTGTCAGGAGCCTGCCAAATCATATAATTTGAGCAAAATGGGTGTGATGCATTGCAGATGTGTGAGATGATCAAGGGCAACTTCTTACTTTTCCTCAGATCATGGCCAAATACAATCTTGGAATGCACCACAGGCCTATCTGGAAGAAAATAAAAGATCTTCTGCAGCCTTTATTGCCTATTCCCCAGTTCTCATATGATAACAAGTTAGCTGACTGGAAGTTATGTCCCAAAGGGCTGAATATGCGCCCTGTGCCTATAAGAAAACTCACCTCTATGACAACATACAGACTTCTGCAGCCCATGCCGTGGATACACACTCATGCAAATTATTTATGGCATATGCAAAAACCCCTCTCTTGGTGGTCAAGGAACTTGAGTATTTTATGGAAGACCAAGCTGCCTCTCAAACAAAGACTATTTCTTTGGCGATGCATTACTGGAACATTGCCAGTTGGAACTACTTTGGTTAAGAGGAAGATAGCTACTGCCACAGCTACCTGTTTACGATGCCAAGCGCATGCAGAGACAGTACCACACTTATTATGGTTTTGTCAATGCTCCAGGCTTTTGACTGCAAAGATTTCAAGGTTCTTATGTCTTAGATTCCCGAATACCAGATTTGGGAAATTTTTTTGGCTTTTTGGCAAACGTCCTACTCCATTGCGACCTTATTCTCTACTGCTTCACTGGATTAGATTTTGGGCTCTATGGACCTTCTGGACTGAACATAATATGGCATACTTGCACAAACACTTCCATCAACCCTATGAATTCTTCAAAGCTTCCTTAAGGCAATCTGTTTATGATGCCTGTAAGGAAGGAGATCTAGACAGGCCCTGCAAGGAGATAGTTTATTTGTGTTTTTAATTTGGGCTCTCCACTTTTAGGAGAGTCTCTTTGTACAATATTAATCTTATGATACAAGCCCATGGAATTACTTTTTTTTTTTTTTAAGTGTCTTTGATCATGATGTATATTTGTCCTACAACGAGATTTTCTCTTGATGTATTATAGCTCTCCCTTTCTGGGATAGCTTCTTTGTAATATAATGACTCAGATTCCACAAAAAAAGTGTGTGCATGCACTCTGCTTCTTGTAATATAAACATACACAAAGAAAAGAGTGTGTGTGTGTGTGTGTCTGTGTATGAAAAAGAACCTTAAAATCAGCACACTTCGATGTATTCACCGACTTCTGGCCGGGAAGAATTAGGTAGCTTTTACACTTGATATGTAACTAATTTTTGGCAGATAAGATGTGTGGGCTGCTTATAAATTCTCAGGTAGCAGACAAAGAAGATCAAAAAGATTGAAATAAAGGCCAAGGTACTGGAAGAAGGGGCTATGTGATTTGGGAGTTTGATATCAGAGAAGTGACTGTAGAGATCCTATGCAGATATACAGAATAGAAACTACTTCTGTTACAGAGCTTAACAGATAGAATGCATGGTAAAGAACAGGAGGAACAGGAAGAAATAAGAAAGTGCATTACAGGCTGGCATCAGCTAATTACGTTTTGGGAGAGCAGAGCGAGAGGGACAGTGGGGACTATGCAGGGCTTCTAGAGGATGAGGAAAGCCTAAGTTATCCCCTCAGGTGTTAACAATATGCCCCACAGGGCTTCTAAGTTATGCCCCTCAGGTGTTAACAATATGTAAGCTGAACAAATACAGGGATCTCTCTCCAAAGCCTATTCATTCATTTGTCCTGTTATTCTCATCCCTGTTGTTTAATGAAACCAGAATGCAGGCTACAAAGGATGGATAAAAATTAGGGCCAATGTCTTCTATATAATGTTGGGGACAAGCCTACTAGGGGTCATTCCCCCAGCATACTAAGATAAATTCTCATCTTATTTGTGCTCAAAGTTTCATCCAGCATGGTGATAACCATTGAAAAGAAAACTTACTTTTGGATTGAGAGTTCTATCAAGAGTCGCGTTGCTGTGAGAGAGCATGTTCAGTTGTGGTGTGCTTGGATTTTGTTTGCAGGATATTCCCAGATCATCCAAACCATATTTTGAATCTGCAGGCCTTTCTTTGTCATGAATATCACCATTCACAGCCTTTTTGCAAAGATCGCCCGACCTTCCTGCCACCTCAGAAGTTGGAGTGTCATGGAAACAATCTTGCACCCCACTACAGGCTCCCTTCTGCTCTTGAATGTCACTGCAGGATTCTCTGAATTGAGTGCCGGGAGATAGGGAAAGTGCAGTTTCTTTTGAGAACGCAGCTTGGGATTGAACTGCAGCCCCCGGATACCTGATACATGATATTGGAGCACCACCAAGTGATGACGTTCCCAAGTTTCCTTGCTCAATCTCTAATTTGGAAAAAGGGACCTGAGGATCTTTATTTTCACCTCTAGAAGTCTTTATTGTGCATCTCAAAGCCATATTTTCCTCCATTTGGTAGTCAGAGGGACAGTCAGTTAGCACAACAGATATGTTCCCTGTATTGTTTAGAGACACTAAGTTGGAAGCAGAAATGGCTTCTGTTGAATGGTGAACGTCTGTCCTTTCTTTAATCAGTTCCTGCTCACACTGCACTAAGCCCTCCATTATACCCACTTCATGATTTATTACAATACGTGATTGATTATTTTGGCACAATTCGATATCTGTGGGTTCAAGAGGATCTTGAATCTCTTCCTCGTCCAAGACCACAACACGTGGACGTTTGCGACATAGCTTCGACTGGCTACAATCTTGACTTCCAATAACTGTTTCTGTTATGCTGTCTTTCTTTTGTACTCCCTTTTGGTTTTGAAATTTCTTTCTCATTTTATTTGCTTCATAAATTTGCTTGCACCTAGGTGGAAGAACAGAAGCGAGGGGAGTATCACCATCACTCAACTCAGTGTCCATATACCCATCAAGCCTTGGATACTGCTGAGCTGAGCAATATACGTCTGTGTCACTCTTTGAGGTAGTCAAGAGGATGTTTGACTCATCATCTGTTTCAGAGCAGTGTTCGTCTTCCGCAGAACCTGTGTCTTGCATCTCTCTCAACTCCTTTAAGGATTTGATCTTAGACTGGATAATCCTGTGAGAAGTCCAAAAACAATACCAATCAAATAATGTTCAACAGGCAAGCATTGTTTTGCAAAAAGAAACACACAGTATTTGAAGAAAATAATTCAATGAATCTGAATCTCTATAGCCATTGCATCAAATTTTGACCATGAATACAAGTCTCAATTCTGTTTTAAATCAGCCTAGAATAAGATAAAGGGCATCCTTAATTGACGTGCTCCTTCATCTTTACTCCACTTTCAATTCAAAGGAGTGCTGATGAATCAGAAATTATTACTTGGCATCAGTTATACGTTCTAGTCGTACGAAATAGCAATACTGCATGTTCTCCAAGGCACTGATTTGTTGTGATAGCATCCTTGTCTTTCCCTGAGACTTTGCTATCCTGTCATAGATTAAAAATTAAAAGATCTACAAAGTGGATTACTTAGCCATTTTCTGATTGCAGACTAGAAATGCAGGAAAAGAACCGAGATTTTTAACACTATAAAGTTCCATCCCAAGACAGGGCAGAGCATCAAATATATTTAGTCCACGATAGCAAAAAGACTATGAGAAAAGAGTGAACTGATGCTAAACAATCATATCCAAGAAACCTGCAATCCTATTGAGGGCAGAACGTAAGTTCCTTGATTTATTGTTTGCTATCCTCGGTCACAACACAAAGACAAACAAAGCAACAGGCACGTACGCACTTCTGTCTATATATATGATGACTTCCCTCTGTTTCTCTGAGAGAATATCAGTAATGCAGAAGAGTAAGGCAAACAAATGAAACTTACTCATAGGCATCTTTATATGCCTTTAGAGCCTCTTCCCAATCTCCAGTACAATCAAGTGCATTTCCATAATTGATATTTGCCACAGACTGACCCTGAATTCAATCCAACCCAAAAAGGAGTATAGACCCAATAGATCAACTTAAATCCTTAAACGAGAGTTAGAAAATATGTCAAATTAGCCAAATACAAAAGTCACCAGAATTTCCACTCACACAGGTGACTGCTTACTTCAAGGTGCCCTATCCGCTTACAAAGATCCAAGCTCTTCAAATTCCATTTCTTTGCCTTTGAGTATTCTCTTAGGTTGTAATAGGATTCACCAACAGTCTCCAAGGCATCACCCAACTTTTCCATGTCTCCCATCTCTTTGACGAGAGATTTTAAGCTTTTCGCAAGTTTAAGATGCTGTAAAAAGTAATTAACACGTTAGGAAAGGTATACATCACAGATCGTGACATCCCCTACCACTCAAAAGAAGACCCTAGTGGAAAAGATGAACTGGTGTAGAAAGATGTCAAGACAATACTACATGTTCTCATACGGCTTCCAAGTAGCTTAAGAATCGTCAAGATCATGCCACTCAACGAGAAACTCAGTGCAAAGCCGATGCCGTGTCTCATGTTGTTGACAGTACAAAATGCAAGAAAGAATAAGAACATATTCATCTTTGATTTTTGGGAACACAATCGCCTAGGGCGGAACATCATCGTCTTTTGGAAGATATGCACAACACAAAATTGGAATTGGAGAAAGCTTATGACAAAGTAGATTGGGGATACTTGGAGAATACACTGCTGCATTCTGATTTCTGATTTCTGATTTGTATGATTCCTGGTTCAAAGAATGTGTCCTCACTTTACAGATTAGCCCGCAATCAGATTCTTATCAAGGGTGCCAAAGAAGAGAGATTTAAGATCACCAGATCAGTCTGACAAGGATGTCCTCTTCCTCCCCTATTATATTTATTTCTGGTAAAGGCTTTAGCTAGATCTTAGGCAAAAATCCTTGCTTTGAGACTCCCCCTCAAATGAGACAAGGAGCTATTAAACAATGAGCTTGCAGATGACACACAGCAATTTGATTGGATGTCTCTCCTCACACCCTCACAACATTCAAGACAGCTTTGGATTTGTTTTGCCTTGCAACAGAGGCACACATCAATTTGCATGAATCCAATGGCTTTTGGTCAATGATGAGGACTCTCTTGGCTAGGGTTTGGATTTTGGCTTTTAGGGTTCAAAGAGATCTCACCATTAGATATTTAAGCTGTCAAGGTGGTATAGGCTTTTTTGTTAGAAATGACCCAACAGAGGGTACGCACAGCGGAAGACTGATAGAATAGCCTAGGAGCTCACAAACTTCTTAAACTTATGTGCATAGCATAGGTGTGCAAACTCATCAATAGACAATGAACCAGCTAGATATAGAAGACACCAAAATAATATATTTCCGTCCAAAGCTATGGGCACAATACAAAAGAGAGAGATCCAAAGTCACACCAATGGTGTGGTCCTCTGATCTTACCACAAGGTCCTTCTGCTATTTGCCGGCTATCTCTAGACTCGAGCCCGCGTGCTCCACCTCGAGCGTAAGTAGACTTTCCATCCAGATCCCTTCCACCTTGCTGCCTTTGCACCAACCTAGGTGGGCAGCACCCTCAGCTAAGTCTGCAGCTATTGTATGCTCTCTTCTACTCTAGTGATGAGGCCCAAGGCAAGGTCCCTGCTGCTCCTTTCTGATGGGGCTTTTCTGCTGCTCCAAGTGATGGGTAACGGAGGCCCAAGTGCCACCTTTTATAGGCCCAAAGGGCCCTGAGAAATGGCCGACCCAACAGGGGGATGAACCTATCTCCTCTGGCCGACTTGGTTGGTTGGCCCAACCCTAACCGGCCGACCTGCTGGTCAGCCTGGTTGGCTGGCTCAACCAGCCCTATATAAGGGCCCTAGCCAAGCCCCTTTGGGCTGCTGCTAGGCTGCCCTGTTGAAGAGTATCAATAGCAAACTCATTTTTTTGGATTTCAACAAAGCTAGATCTCACCTTTAGAGCGATAGCTATCAACTAGATATTGCTGGCCACTACTCGATTTGTTTGCTCTTGTTGGTACCGCTCTAGGGGACTGCATTTCACAACTTAAGAGGCTAATCATGAACTTTCTTTGGAGTGACTTTGATGGGCCCACACATGTGAGAGTACAAAGGCTCGGGAGATCTTGATTCTTGCGACCCAAGAGAGGGGGCCAAACAAAATTGATCCTCATATCAAAAAGATTTTTCCTTTGAATTCATTGGGTCTTGCAATCCCTATTCCACCGGTGATTGGATGGACAGCATTAGATGGGTCTTTACTTCTACAAACATCATGATGCCTTCCACACTAGTTATGGCTACTATTGTCAAAGCTTGGCAAAGCTTTAAAAACTCATTATAAATAATTCCCCCCATTATGATGAGATTGATACGCAATCAACTATGTGAAATAATTCTATCTTGGATGAGCTTGATAGGCCTCGTGGTGCCTTAAGATATATGCATTGTCCAGATGAAAGAGAGGCTCTGAAAGGTTCCAAGGACCTTCTTGAAGAACACGAACATCATTTGACTAATCAATTCATGGGAAGTGCTAGGAGGATTGCTCAAGTGGGAGACAACATAGATTTATCAAGTGGGATGGGTGCTTTCTCAACATCCCTCTTCAATTCTCTTGTGGCACAAAGATGACGACACTATGATCTTCAATGTGCAATCTAGAGGCAAATTTGTCGAGTCTTTTGATTATGATGTGGACTTGGGGCTAGTCAAAGTAGTGGGTATTTATTAAGTAGTGTTATTTTGCTTCTAGCCGCTATGTAGACCCTAGCCCAGAGGATATCCCACTTGGCACTTGGATTCTTTGGCTTACGGGGGTTGTTTCTATAAAATATTTTCAATGGGATCCAAGTGAGTCAAAGTGCACCGTAGAACAGACAACCACTCAAAGGGTTCCCTTCTTTCAATTCATCATCAATAATGCCAAATTATTGCCAAAGATTGGAGGCCTTCTAGAGCTCACTATTGGAAGAGCTATCAAATCAACTTGAAGATACAAAGATCGTTTTGAAGGAGGCTCTCGAAATCCCTCACGAATAGAAAAGCTACTCTCTTCTTCCAACTTTCTATTCATGAAGGGATTGTAATAAATCAATGGAGGAGTATTTTTGAAGCTAATCCCTCTTGTCCATGGAGGAGTATTTTTGTAATAAATCAATGGAGGAGTATTTTTGAAGCTAATCCCTCTTGTCCATGATGCTTATCATTTGATCAATCTATTCAACGATGCCTCTAGGAGTACAAATAGGCTGACACATGGCTACGAGCCTTTTCCAGATTAGGGGTTCCACTTCAAGTTGTGGGATTACAAGGACTAGACGGGGATGCCTTGGTCTTTGATGTTCACTCTGGGGACAGGCTTTCTTGGTGGATAGATGATATTCTTTTGCATATTGCTTTTCAGTCTATCAAGGTCGCAGATCATGTGGAACGGTGTTTTTTGGAGCCAAGATGCTACTTAGACCCTGACCCATGTCACATTCCCTTGGAATCATGGAGACTTTGGCTTTATGAAGGTGTGCTCATAAAGTATTTGCAATGGGACCCCAAGGAGTGGGAATGGATCGATGTAGGGCACCAAGAGAAGAGCCTCCCCTTCTTTCGATTTGGAGCTCGATAGCATGGCTCTCTCTTTCAAAGCCTCAAGTATTTTACAAGAGATATGACTCTTCTTAGGCTCTTCTGATTGAATGACATGTTGTTGAGTCATGCTCTTTGGACAATGTTCCTAGCTCTTTGCACATACCTACACATGCTTTTGTGAATACTTTGTGGGAGATTCTAGCAAGCATAGCAACGTGGCATATTTGGAGATCTAGGTGTACAGAGGCTTTGGATGGTTTCCAGGTGCGCCCAGCTCATACATTGAGCTAGTATCTGGACAGAACACAGTACACACTTTGACAGCCATTTGGGGGACTATACAGGGACCTTCATGAGCAACCTCTACTAGGAGGAAAGTTTTCTTGAGGGAGTGGAGCGGCTCCCCTTCCTTCTCGAAAACTCCCACAAGGTTGAGGTGTCACTATCAATCTCAACCTTGGTTATTTTCCAACTCTTTCACTACAAGAGCTTGATTTGTATTTTGTTCTTTCATTCATTGCATGATGTACTTCTCTCTTGAGCCTTGCTTTTGAAGTTTCATTCATACTTAATATGAATCTTTTTTTTGGGGGGAAAAGTGTTGAATTATGAGTAGCGTGATGTGAACCTACCCTTGGATCACTCTTCCCCTCCCATTACGAGGTTCTTCCCCCTAGGGTTATTATAATTAGAGTACCTATGTAGAGGATATATATCCTCATTTTGGTCTTTTAAAGCAACACACTTTTGGAATAGAGTTGATACAATCTCTCTCTCTCTATGTTCACCACTATTTTCTAACATTTGGTATCAAAGCATTAGGTCCCAACTTTTTGCTTCGAAGTCTACAGTCTTGTGCTTGGGTCTACATGCTTGCCAACACTTGGTTGCAAGAAGACATTTCAGTTTGAATGACTAGACTTATTTCCAATTAGGTCATCTTCAAACTCTACTCATCTTTGCTATTAGTATGGGCATTTTTTAGAGAGTTTCTAGCCCTTCAGAGATCATTTGCTTCTCTACATAGGCCCGGCCTTTTGAGGCCGTTTTCCCTTGTATAAGCTGGAGTAAATCATTCCCGAAGTCTCTACTTCAACAGACTAAATCACATATGCATAGAATATCACAGCCACAAACTTCAAAGTGCTGTAACTTTTGATCAAAAAATCAAACCGAGTTCATTCCACCACTCAAATTGAAGGGCACGACCTATTCTATAACTGTGCATTAGTGTCTATGCAGTTTTGAGACTTCTATGTGAAGTCGTTTCACTTTGGGGTAACCTAAATTTTTGAAAAAATGGTCCAATTATTATTTTTTAACGATTGTGGGCACATAATAGGTTCATAATGGTTTCTTGATGGTTGTCTAGTGGTTTCAAGGTGGTTGACCATTGACCAGCACAGCGGTTGTCCATTGACTCGAACAACTCCAATGATTCACAGTGATTCCATAGCGGTTGCCCAATGGTTACACGGCGGTTCCTGATGATTTGCAATGGTTGACTGCTGATGACCAAAATCTACGCAATGATTTTTAAGTATACGCCCTTTATGCTTAGTTAGGAGCAGGTTGTGATACAGAAGTTGCATTCTCTTTGGAACTTTTGCTCTCCTTTTCTAGTTTTGTTTGCTCTCATATCAAGGAGATAATTCTTTACACATTCAATTCGCACCTATTTAGCCAAGCATTGGCTTGTGGGGTCATTGTATTTTGTTGGTGCGGAAACCATTCAAAATAAGTGAATTTTGCGAATAATTGTGTAGCAATGGCTCAAAATGACAACTTATTTGGTGGAGCTTTGTCTCAAAAGACAAGTTGGATAGGATCAATTACTCCTTATGGAGTTTCATGGTTAAAAACTTGCCAAAGGCTTATGGGGCCTTGTAAAAGAGGGTAAACCCCGTCCCACAAATCCTGCTCTCAATGCCCCAATCACACCTCGTAAAAACCAAGCTACACAACGACTGGACCTACACCTGCAGCAATGGCAATTGCGTAGCCTGCTACAGCTAAACAAAGAAGATGGGATGCTTGTGATGCACAAGCTCTAGCCTTGATTTCTTTGTCAATCAAGAGGTTTATTATTCCTCACACGAAGTCGTGCAAGACTTCTTTATGTGCATGGCATTTTTTGCAAGCAATGTCGCAAGATAAGAATGAGACAAGGATATCATTTCCCAAGGAGCTTGAGAGCTTGAATATGTATGATAGGGAGACAGTATGTCAAAGCATCTGACTACGATCTAGAATCTTACAGAATAACTTCTCAATATTGACAAGCCACGAGATGAAAAAGACTTGACCTCCAAGACATTGCAATCACTGTCTGAGTCCTACTTGAGCTTCCATACTTCTCTCTCGCTGTCTTTGAGAGGCAATGCTCAGCCTCTTCAATTTTGAGGAGCTTGTGGGTTTGTTATTGCAAGAGGAGCAAACAAGGAAGAATAAATCTTCCTCATCTCGTGCCAGTGCTCAAGCACTTGCAATCTGCAAGAGGAGTAAAGGCGAGCCTAAAGGTAGTGCGCAGTTTAAAGCTGCTTTTGAACAATTATATAACAAGCAAAAGGATGAAGCAAGCAAAGCAAAGAAGAAAGGAAGATGCCACTATTGTAAGGAGCCAAGTCATTATATCCATGAATGCAGGAAAAGATTTATGAAAAGAGAGTAAGAAGGAAACTAGAATGTTAGTTTTGATTTCTAATGCTTCAAATTCTGGCAATGGTTGAAGAGTTGTTGAGAGGACAAGTCACGCAGTGTGAGCGATACTGCAAATACAGTTTGATATTTTAACAGTGGTGCATCAAGGCACATCACTTCCAAGAAACACCAATTTTTTTATTTCCTATTGGCAAAACTATATCCTGTGCCAACAATTCCACTGATCCTATGAAAGAAGATGAAAATATTATTCTATAGTCAATAGATGGTACTGACTCGTGTCTTCCAAATGGCTGTTGGACAGAGATTGCATGTAGGAGAGGTTAGCTTGATCTATTGTCCTACACATCAGAGGATGGCAAAACTTTCACCTAAGGCACTGCTCAAGGAAAAGTTTAAAGCTTGCAGCAAGCTTTGAGCTAAAGTCCATTTGGTGATTGATCCATGTTCACAATATCACCACAAGGGGATTTGCAAAAATTATGAGTATTGTGGTATGAACCTATATGTTGGGCAATTTTTCCAACTAGTTAGAGGTTTTTCCCTAGGGTTAGTATTAGAGCCAGAGTACGTATGTAGAAGATACACATCCTCATTTTGGGTTTTCTCCGAGCAACACACACTTTTGGAATAGAGTTGATACCATCTTTGTGTGTTCACCGCCATTTTCCAACATAAGATGATGGAAATAGAAATTGATATTGGCTTACTAGAGTGACTACAAAACAATTGTGTTACTTACAGCACTCAATTGACTTGGGTGGATAAGTGTATATGCCTTTGTAAGACTAGAATAAGTCCAATCATACAAATTTAGATTTTTTGTTGTTCTAAATGAAGAGAGACATGGAAGCTACGGAATGAAAGTATGGAAAGCATAATGAAAGGCAAAATGGAAGGAAAAGAAAGTACAAGTACAAGGCAATAACCAAAATACTCACAATGTATTGATAGCTTGATGTTGACTGTTGTAATAGACAATAGACAAGTACAACACTATATAGTGCGACACTAGACTCTAGAAAGTCACAATGTCTATGGGATATCTCCCAATATGACATGTGGCACGTCTAGGACTAACTAGACTATAAAACACCACCTAGACCACCTAGAACAGACATTTTTGACTCACTTTGGCTTCATATTCCAACACCCCTCCATGAAGGCAAGGTGAGAGACTACTTGAATAGAACCAATAATAGAACATGACAATGACGGTCATCAAAACTGTGCATGCCGATCTAGAACTTGACATGGCTCCCACATAATCTCAGAGGCAAGTGAGCATGGCTCAAAGGCTAGTGAGCATAACATAGAAAGCTCATCTAGCATGGCTCAAAGGCTCATCATGCATGGATGCATGATCAACTCAAAGGTCTAGAAGACCAATGCACCAACATCCTGGAACTCTCAAGCCAGGCCTGATAAACAAATAGACCTATCAATGCCAATACATGGCTCCCACAGTACATTCCCCCCTTGGCTTCATAGCAAGACATGTTAGGAAGCCACCCACCAAAATAGGAAAACCAATACATCTTTTTAGAAGGACTATCCAAGGCAGAGGACCTTTAGACTCAATGACAACCAAACACTCAGTTACATATCATTTTAGGGGAACTACCCAAAGCAGAGGACCCCAAAATACATCAAGCTGTAGGAATAATAAAAATAGATCTCTTAGGAGTAAGAGATGTCCTCCAAGTAGCCACTGCACGTGTGCACATCCTGCGAGTCGATGACAATGTCGATGAAGCACTAGGCATGGATGTCCCAAAATATGCGTAGGTGAAGTCCATGGGGTAGCTACATGGAGCGGTCATGGCATGACTCAAGATAGAAGATGGAGAGTCACCTAAAAATCGATGTAGAGGCCGAAGGTGCCACAAGGACTAGTAGAGTCACTCATTGTGCAAGCCTAGCACCACGGGCAATCAAAGAAGTAATCGGGGAAGCCGAGAAGTAACCGTACCTCATATCAAGATCATTTTTCTTTATCTTCTTGCTGCAAATTAGTGTGGAGTCTACACACCGTTATAGAAGGCGGATGAGGTGTGCAATGTGACAGCTCGAATGGCAAGAAGATAGAGCTTCGTGGGCAACAAGAGAAGTGTGAGCAGGAGCAATTGCGTGGGCAGCTAGAAGCAACGTGGGCAGCTAAATGGCAAGCAAAAAGGATAGCTACATAGACAACAGGAGAAGCTGCGTGGACAGCTACAGATTAGCTTCGTGGGCACCAACTGAAGCAGCAAAAGATGGAGGTGGAGATTAAGATAGTGACAATAGACTGAAAACTATCATCCCATAAACTCGAACAAAATCCGCATGCAAGAATAATTTTCATCACTTTTTACAAGAGCTATATCTTTTCATAGAAAACCCGGATTGCAATGATGTAAAAATAAAAATTGTAGTACTCAAGGTCCTCTACAACTTTCCTAAAGACACAAAATCATGATTCTGCTTCCAGATCCAAATAGAAGCGTCACATCATCCGCAGGTCATAGAGAGAGCAACAAAAACAGCACCACTCTAAGACGTCTTTATAGCTGAAAGAAAGAGAAGCTGCCCTCTCTTCTCTTGGAGGAGCTCCCCTTCCCTACTCCTCTCCATTGAAGGCTTCATCAACATTGGGATTCTCCTTCAACGTTGTCTTCTCCAACTTGAGCTTTTCAATGGAGAGAAGTAGGAAAGGGAAGCTCCTCCAAGAGAAGAGAGGGCAGCTTCTCTTTTCGGCCACCCTCTACCTCATGGAGAAGCAAGGAGGAAGAAAAGAGCTAGGAAGGAAGGCTCTGATACCATATGAAGAGACATGGAAGCTAGCTAGGAACGGAATGGAAATATCAAAAGCATAATGAAAGGCAAAATGGAAAGGAAAGAAAGTACAAGTGCAAGGCAATAACCAAAATACTCACAATGTATTGATAGCTTGATGTTGACTGTTGTAATAGACAATAGACAAGTACAACACTATTTAGTGTGACACTAGACTCTAGAAAGTCACAATGTCTATGGGATATCTCCCAATATGACACGTGGCACGTCTAGGACTCACTAGACTATAAAACACCACCTAGAACAGACATTTTTTACTCACTTTGGCTTCATATTCCAACACTAGAGACCAAAAATCTACACAGAAAATAAAAGGAAAAATGAGCGTTAACACTTTCTATGTCACTTGAGTATAAAACAACACACTCTATCTCATGTTGTAATAGCCCATTTACATCTTGATCCGTACACACTGGCTTCAGGGACTCCCCGGCATCACCTACTTCAATTATCTATTGTAATCCAACTAAGACGATGCCTACTTCTATTGCATGCATGCCCTTGACCGGCCTCCGCGTCAAGTGTTTGTTCCTCATCCCAACATGTACGGTAGTTGTCCCCAAAATGTGCTGGTATCTAGCCATTGCCCCTTGTGAAGCCTAAGGTAGCATGCCACATCATCATGGAAAGGATGCATGTGTGTGTGACAATTTAGTTTTGCAAGAGCTCTATTGTATACTTCTGAATTCTCTTGCCATAGCCTATGAGGTGTTTCCATTCAGTGTGCAAATGTCAGTATGATAGCAATTGGTATTTCTATTCAAGCGCTCTATTCCTATTCAAGATCTCCATTTACGGACCCCTGACCAAGTCCTTTATTGAGATGCAGTTGCTCAAGTTGGGTGTCCTTACATCCCCTCAGTTCTAGGAAAACCCACCTCCTTTTTGTCCGCATGACGGGCTACATCAGGCTAGTCCAGCACACTCTAGGTTCAAAACTCTATCTGAAGTACGTGTCCAAACATCAGGTCCTAGAGCGTTCTCATCTTAGGTGTTGTAATGTTTTATGTTTACTGCCATGCTGGCTGTTCTTCTATGCCACTTGGCTGCTTTCACTCTCCTCAACCAAACAAACTTATCACATCAAGCATTTAAATTATACTTTGTAGAGAAAGAATTTGCTATACAAGAAAAAGACTTGACCAAAACAAAAAGAGATCTGCATGACAGGCAGGGGAACTTTGGATTGATTACCTTCTCCCATGCTTGGAGGTATCCTGCCAGCTCTATAAGCTCATTGAGAAGCTTATACTCTTCACTTTGATTGCAGGCCCTAACACCTTTTTCATTTAATTTCTTCCTTTGCAATTTCCTAAGCTGTTGCTCCCCAGCTGTTAGCTTACTCATCTGTTCTTGTGCCTGGCAGACAACGTCCAGATTTTTTTGTGCTGTTGATATGAGATTGTCTTCATCTTCCAATGGCTGAGCTACCTGCAGAGCCCGTTCAAAGAAACGAGTAGCTTCTTCGTACTTTTGGCATTTAAAATGTATCTCCCCCAAATTAATGAAACCTTTTGCCTCACCCTGCGGATGTGGTATCTTCTGGCAGATAGTTATGTCTGTCTGTGTGTGGTACTTGGCTTTTTCCCACTGTCTTTGTTCGCAGTATAAGCGTCCAAGGTTGTGATGTATTCTCGAGCGAGCGTCATCGTCTTCACGAAGCTCCTCTTCATTGCAAATTTTTAAACCCTGTTGAAATAGATCGATAGCTTGCCTAGGATCGTCGGTCACCATCATCAACAAGCCCATGTTGTTGTAAGAATCAACGAGTTCTTTCACAAAAGATGGAGAATCCCTGCTTGGAGGGTTCTCCTTCAGCGTCCTGGCAAGGTCTATCGATAATTTTAAATACTCCTTAGCATGACGGAGGGCAGAAAAGTCGTCTTTTTGCTCATACATCTCAACATAAGTACGACCAAGCTGCGTGCTCGCTCTTTGTTGCTCGACGAGGTTATCGGTTTCTTCAGCTAGCTGCAAGTGCTTTCTCTGCATTTTTTTTAAAAATGGAGGCGTCAAGTCGTGCGCTACAAACACATATACGAGATTGGAATGGGTTGAATCCTCTTAGAGATTCTTTCACCTGATAGATAAGGGCCTGTTCGAAATCCAAGAGCCGCAAATAGATTTCTCCAATCGATTGGCAAGTGGGCATGAGATTACTCGGCGGGGAAGCGTCAACGTTCATTCGCCGTGTAGAGATTTCGTAGTCCTTCCGAAACCATTTCAAAGCTTCGACGTACTGCCCTCTCTCTTTACATGCATGGCCGACCTGATTCGCCCATCGGGCCTGCTCGTCGCGGTCTCCTCTGTCGACAGCATCCTTAAATCCAGCCTTTGCGACTTCCACATCTTTCTTGCCTCGCACCATGTTTGAAGAAATCTGCTTTGATGCAGTTAGATTGCAGGATGGGGAGAAGGCAATCCGTCGCTATGAATCCAACAAGAAATCGATCGATTGCATCAAGCAATTGATCAAGAGATTGATTGCATCGAGTAGAGCTCAAATCTGCAGTGATGCGGTGTCTTTTGGCGGGAAACTCCCAATCATCCAGGTGGTCATTCAAACTTTCAAAAACTCCCACAGACACTTGTCGACTCACGGCTGTTCACACCACACGCCCGAACCTAAAGAACTAGGTTGCGCGGCAGGGAGCCTTTCCATCGTAGGAGCACATTACTATGAACTTAAAATTGAACCTGAATCCCAGGATTTTATCAACTTTTTAAAGGAAACAAGTGAATGAGTAAAAATGTGGACATGCGACACGACACAACGTCCATTGGGACCCGATCCTCCTTGCAAATGTCAGGGGTGGTGATTTATTATTGACTTAGCGATGCCCATATTGTTTGTGCGTTTTGGGAGTTGAAGCCTAACAAATTCATGAATAAGGCGACGCTCATAAGAGCTGATAACTGATCCTCATTATAGTCTCTACAATATTGTCACATACGAATGAAGATGCAAGAGATATGCAATCTGAAATGGACAACAATGTCATGTCGAATAGGAAAAGAAAGCTGCTAGGCTCAAAAAGAAAGTATGTAAGTGTTAAGAGGCGACGAATCATGGCACCAATTCCAGGACCCAAGAGGCATTTAATGCTATCCGAACAGAATATACAAGAAACTTTGCCTTAGAAGAGTTACAAAGGAAGATTGTGAGGCTATACGTGTAGGTATTTGGAGCAAGACAAGGCCAAATAGACATAATCATCTTCTCTAAGAGTTTTCTTGCTTCCTTCGACAACATGATGACGTCTTAAAGACAATGCTATGCAAATCTCAAATGATGTCGATGGTTAATGGACTAGTCATATGTAACCAAGGATACCAGTTGTTAAGTGGATTATCACATGGTACCTACTGGGGCATATGGGCAGAGGTCAAAGATAAGGTGATTCATAGAGTTCATGGAAATGTGTGCAAGTTAAAAGGACAAAGAAACACCTTGAATGCAGCCGCAACTTTAAAGCAAATCCTTGAAGACAATGCATTGCCACAACCTCATCTTCCACAAACAATGCCAGATGGAAGTATCATGTGCCAACGTCATCTTCCTCTAGAAATGACAAAGAAGGTTGTGCTAAAGTTTGTTAATAGAACATTACAAGACTGAGAAGAGAGAGAAATTTCTAGAGCTACTTTTTATAAAATTTGGTGTGGGCAATATTGCAATGTGAAGACTCCATCAAAGCAGAGAATGTCAAAATGCAAAACATAAGATGAATTGAAAAATGCCATTGAGCATAGTAAATGCGAGAAATGTCGAGGAAAATATATAAGATGGAGAGAAATCCATTTGTGTCATGTGCAAGATGCTAGAATGGTGTATGCTTCTTGGATAGAGAAAGCTATTTCAGATATCAGGAAGTCTATGTGCATCACCATTGATGGAATGGATCAGAATACAACAACTTTGCCTACATTCAGACACACCCCACCTCCATTGGAGGGTAAATGCGGATTTAAAACACACTTGTGTGGAGTATTAGTACACGGATTCCGACTCTTTTGTGATCTATGGATTGATTGCTTGCATGAACATGATAGTAACCAAGTAGCAACATCCATCATGAAAGGAATACAAAAGGTCAAGGATGCACGTGGACGTTTACCTCGCGTCTTGGGTATATAGGCTAATAATTGCTGGAGAGAAAATAAGAATAGATACATTTTTGCTTTTTGCTCTATGCTAGTTGGTTTGAAAATATTTGAACAAGTGGAAGTCAATTTTCTTCTTGTCAGCCATACACACGAAGACATAGATAAAAAATTAAGCGTTATCTCTGGAGAGTTGAAGTCCAGGGATGTTTTGACAATGGATGACATGAAACATTGAATTGGGGAGAAAATCAAAGGTTCTCGAAAGGAAGAGTCAGAATTGGCTATCTTGGAGAGGATGGTAGAGTGGAGAGCATTCATAGAGCCTCATTTAAAACGAGGAGATGATGCACTATGTGGACACACAAATCCACACTACTTCCGGTTTAGCATGCATGACAACACTCCAGTGATGCAGTGGAAGTACTACTCAGTGGACACAGATCATTTATGGAGTGCGCCATACGCATTACTAGAACAAATAATCTTCTTGGAGGAGACTACATTAGTTCTGACAAAAAACAAAGCACTTGACATGGATGAAATTACAGGCTTGCAAGCATTCATTTCTCACGTTAGGAGGATGATGCAAAAATACCTAGAGCAGTTTGAGAAAAATATGGAGATAATCACGGAAAATGAATGTCTTCTTAAATATCTAAAAGAACAAGAAAATTTACCGAGCATAGAATACTCAGATCTATTTTGGCTGCAACAAATTGAGTCAAGAGAATATTTAGCATTTGCTAGAGAGTCCACTATAGCCGAAGATATGGAAGAAGCTGAACAATGCCTTTTGCCTCGTAAATTTTGTGGTAGGAAGGGTGATAAGCCATTTCCAGAGTTTGTACCATCCGATGCAATCCAAGAGGGACTTTTTGTTGCCGTTTGTGTAGCAAATCCAAATCCAGAATCAGAGTTGGATGATCAAGGGGGACCAATTTGGGTTGCAAAGTTTGCTCGGATAGCAAGGGATGAAATGGGAATCCTTAGCACATTCACAGCATTATGGTATGAACCCAAACCATTAAAAAATCTCCCAAAGAGGTATACCATGAAACAGCTTTATGAGGGTTGTTTGGAAAAGAAACGGGAATGGGTTCCAAATAAAGAGGGCTTGGCTGAAGTGGAGGTGAGTAGCATCATCCATTGTTGCAAATCAATGACTCGAAATCTTAAAAAGAAGCATGGGTATGATGTGGAAAAAAATATCATGATCCCTGACAGCAGCCTCGCACATATTAAACAGTGTTTGGGTAGACTTGATCCAATTAAAGATACGATAACAGAGTCTGATGACTTAGAAAGAGATTCCGAAGCATAAGAGCATATATGTCCCTATGTGGGGTCCCCTCTCGGTGATCTTATACATCATTTTCCAAAACGGTGTATCTTTACACCACCTCTATGTTGATATGAACAACTCTTGAATTATATCTATTAATAATTAAGTTTAAATTAAGAAATTAATTATTAATTAATCAAAAAACTAGTTAGTAATAAAAGTAATTAATAATTAAAGAATTAACAAAAAGTAATAAAAATGAATAAGTTTACAATTAATAAAAAATTATTTAGTAATAGATAAGGATTAGTAATAAAAATTAATTAATAATTAATAAAATAATAAAAAATAATAGAAATTAATAATTAAAGAATTAATTATGAATTTAAAAAATAACTAAAAATTAGCTAGTAATAGAAGGCTCAAGCATTAGGTGGACATGTAAGGATCAAGCCCTATGTGGCCACATATTAAGGGTGTGTCACATGTGGCCCCCTCACATTCACTTTCCCACTCATTATACCTGCAGCTTTGCTTCCACATATCATAATTTGTAGAGATAGATATATATAGTGTTGTAAAAACACCCTTTTTTGAGTCTAGTAGGTCAATATCAAGTGGAGGTGATTGATTTGGGAAAAAAGTCCAAAACAAGAGAAAAAGTCCAAAATTTTTGAATATTGTGTTCTCGATGAGAGTCGAACCCACGTCAGCCGAGTGAATAGCTTATTTGATTATCGATAACCACTTTTGTAGGCATCCCTATGGGTCATCCCACTCAACCTCAGTGCATGGCTCGGCTCGATTTGTTGAATCTTATAACTACTTCTGGCCTCATTTGCGTATGCACGTTAGACTAACCAGCTGGTCCAACTGTGACTACCCTAAGGGTCTTGGTCCGGTTAAATGAAGAACTAAGGGCAAACGACCAACCAGTAAGGCCGGCGCTCTCGTCTTAGAGGCTAACCTAGTTTGGTGTAGTCTGTAGCAGACTAACTATAACTACTCTAACACACGATTTGGTCGGTTTCAGAGCCACATATGCTTAATCCAACCAAAGCGTCCTCAACTAACCTAACCCGTCCTCTTTTTAACCGAACTAACTCGTGCTCATCCAACCCCATCACATAGAAGACAGACAACACTCGTTTTGCTTTGTCACATTAACACACATCACCCCGCCATCATTTACACTACACTCATGTAAAGCTTCACATTAATATAAAGCCGACCATAAAGACAATTGGAGGGAAGAGAGAGTAACCCGATTAAACCGTGGACAAGTTGTCCACCGAGTACATGTGCTCACAACACAACACACACACACTGTCGACTCCTCCTCCTGCACCCATAGACTCACGGGTCGCCATGGAGTTGAGAAGAAGTTATTTGTCATCTCTCCCTATGGTGGGTGCATCAATCAAATGTCACACCCCCTTGCTTGGATTTCCTCACCTTAGGTCCGGTTAGACTAGTAGTCTCTATGCACCGAAGTGCCATTGGTATCGTTTCCTTGTCAAAATTCTCTGCCATCCTCTACGGTCAAGCCCTATTGGCCTTGGTCAAACTTGGCGCACTCCCCCGCTCCATGTGGCATTCTTTAATTTGTCGATCCACCGGTCTGCATAGACCTTCGAGGAGTCGTTAGATGTGAACGAGACATCCACAATCTCCTCTAGCTCTAGCCGCCAATTTCCACATTCAAATTGCAATAATGCGGATCTGCCACATGGTCCTAAGGCACCACGCATTGCCCAATGAACTGGTGCAAGATCTCTCTCGGAGGCCGCATGCTCCACCCACGAGGTGCTTCATTATTGCATTGTGGCCCTTCCATGATGTGCCTGTCGTCAGAGGTTGTTGGCAACTTTGCTCAAACCATGTAGTGTCGATGTCATATGTGTGGATGTCTGCATGTCCCCCTAGGTCTCCTATAGACTTTTGGGCCTGTCCCTTGCTATTGCTTTGTTTGGACCGCCATGTGACATCACTTGTGCCACATGTTTGATTGGCCTGGGACCCTGTGTGCTAGTCAGAGGTGTTAGATATGCCACGTGGCCTCCACATGGCACGATGAGCAGGTGAGGCTACTGAGTTAGACGAGAAGGAGAGGGTGATGCGGATGTTGAGGCTAGAGGATCCCTTGTCAACCGTTACATGGAGGAAGGGGGAGTGGGGGGTGTAACGGTGTCCAATCATTGAAAAGGGTTTCCATAGCCTCAGGATCCACCTCACCCTCTCTTTCTCGACCAACTCAGCAGCATCCACACTAGCTCATCAAGCCATATGGATTCCATGTGACATATTCGCCACCTCTGACAGGCACACAGGGTCTTGGATCCCAACTGCAATCAGACATGTGGCGCAAGTGTTACCACCTAGCGATTTATACGACGCAGCCAGCAGGGGACATAGAGTCTTGTGGAGACTTAGGGGGATGCGAAAAGATCCACACCTATGGTGTCGATGCCACGTGGTCTGAGCAGAGCCATCGACAACCTTTGACGGCAGGCACAACATGCAAGGGCCATGGTGCAATAATGAAGGACCTCGTGGGTGGAGCGTGCAGCCTCCAAGGGAGATCCTGGACCAGTTCGTTGGGCGACGCTTGGCGCCTCGAGACCATGGGGCGGATTTGCATCATGATTGAAATGTGGAGATCAATGGCTAGAGCCAAAGGAGATCATGGATGTCTCATTCACATCCAATGGCTCCTTGACAACCTACGTGGACCGGTGGATTGACGAATCAAACAACGCCACATGGAGCAAGGGAGCGTGCCAAGTCTGACCAAGGACAACCAGGCTTGACAGCAGAGGATATATGACCATGAGACGAAGGCAGATGGTGGCAAGCTGATCTATTGGCAGAGCATTTCAATGAGGAAATGATACCACCGGCACTTCAATGCACAGAGACTACTAGACGTCTAAAAGACGTGAGGCGATGAAAGCCAAGCGATGGGACGTGGCTTTCAACCGATGCACCCATAGGGAGAGAAGAAGGATGGCTTTTTCTTGACTCCATGGCAATCCGTGAATCTGTTGGTGCAAGAGGAGGAGTTGACATTGTGTGTGCATTGTGCTACAAGCACATGTACTCTGTGGATGACTTGTCCATAGTTTAATCGGACGACTCTCTCTTCCCTCCAATTGTTTGTGTAGGTCGGCTTTCTGTTAATGTGAAGCTTTGCATGAGTGTGACATAAATGATGGCATGGTGATGTGGCTAAGCTCCTTTTGCATGGAAAGGACCTTGGGGTTAACGATATATATGATATCTACAAGTAGGGTCACCAAGTTGTGAGAGGGCCCAGTGGTTAGGTTACAAGTGTGTGAGGCATGATGTTGGGCGTTTGACGAGGATTACCAAAAAGTGAGCCGTGGTAAGCGAGCCACAGAAAACCCGAGGCAATCAATTAAATTTTGAAATAGAGAACGCAAAGTTTTAAAATAATTTAGTTACTACAAGACAATGAAGAGGCCAAATTGCCAACCCACAAAAAACTTTTCATAAAACATGATACTAATTCGTATACAAAAGTGGATGAAAGCATGTAGCCCTAACCACTTGTCTTTTAGCTATAAATTGTACATCAACAACTCAAGGCAGTACCTCAAACCTATTTAATTATCTTTCATAGGTTTCTCTTAGATCCCTCTTGCGTTTTGTTGAAGCCCATAGACTTCTCGGATCGGGATGATTGTGCATTGCTTCTGCTCTATGTTCAAGAATCGGAGCCACGTTGGTCCTTTTGATTGAAAACATCTTCGACATTGTGCGCCCAAGCCATTTCTCCTTTATTTTAGAGGACACCAACATAGCTAATGTCGCCCTCTTTGTAGCTAGTTGATCTAAGTTGTGTACCCCTTTCGCTTTTTGTAGGCCATTTCTCAGGTTAGAGAGCATTACCTCTTGGGCATGCATTCCTGAGGTGTTGGTAGGGTTGTTACTCTACAAAGTTTAGGGTGCAAGCTGAATCTTGTGAAGACTCGAGAGTGGTAATCATCTGAATGGCCTGATGTTGCTACCTCGAATGCTCCCACCAATTGTGACACCACAGCTCGTGTTGTTGGCTCCGATGGCAATGATAGAATGCGTGCATCTGCAACTGCTTCTTGCTGCTACTCTGCAAGGAGTCTTCTTTCTTCTCATTGTTTCTCCCTTTGCAGATGTTGCAAAAGTGTCTTCCATTGCCATTTCAATACTGTGCCAGCACTTTCCTCGACCCACAATCTGTTCCTTGTACCTTGACCTGACTTTTCAGCTTTCCTATCTCATAGCCTCTATTTGCTTCTCTTGCAAGCCATGGCGAGCTGCATGTTGCCATTGACACCATGGCCACGATTAGTCTAGAATAGACCTAGAGAACCTAGCTGGTGAGGCAAGCAAAGAATAGAAGACAACTTACCCGAAAGAAGACAATGGCAAACCAAAGTTTGTGCAAGGTCACGTCGAGGTGTGTGCGGGTTGCAGGAGGCGGGAGCAAGTTGTGCTTAATTTTCCAAGATTTGATGGGAGGGAGGTGTCAAAATTCAAAATTCGCAAGAGTAGTGAAATTTTCAGCCGCCGGTTTTTCCCCCTTCAGTGATACATGTCAGCATAATTGGATATCCCAAACAAGTGCAATGTGGCCTAAAATGCTTCAAAACTCAAATAGGCCAAAGGGACTGCTATCAGGTTTGATGCTATGTCTTATGAAATACAATGACCTTTGGCATGCTTATGAGCCATACCCGAGCCATATAGCAAGCAAGTGTATGGAAAAAGAAACAATTCAAAATTATAGATAGTGTTGGATTTATTAAAAGATATTTGCACATGCACAAATTGCACTTTTTCAACTTCTTCCATTTAGGGTGAATCTAGATACCAATACCAACAACTACCAATGTTTTAAGACCACCAGCAGTCCCACTAGTTTGGATTCCAATTTTTCAATCCCTTTTGGTTTTAAACAAATACAAAAAAAGTTATAGAGCGTGCCCTCAAATGGGTATGCATCACTTTAGCACAACATTGGAGGCCCGTTAACCCATGCCTAATGTTCTCATTTAGGTATGTCCTTGGGTTGAGGAGAAGCTCACATAGTGTACTTTTGAATGATTACATGGTTGTATGTATGTATAGAATAAAATTTTGATGTTTTTGAATAAATTGCTATATCCTATAGTCTTCAGGATGCATGCTTCACATGCAACATAGCACTTGTAATGCTTTAACGGTCTCGTTCCAAATCCTTATTCGATAATTTTTTGCTCTCATGTTCAAGTTTGGAATATGCACTACAACTTGAAGACAAAGTTTGCCAAATTTCATTGAGCAATGCATAAATTATGGGTCATGCAAGATACCTATATACAAAAAAGTCCCTGAACCTCACCAAAAATGATTATACCCAAGCAAACAATGACCCGTCCTTTGTTTGTTTATAGATACCTCATTCGACTTTGAACATGTCTATGGCTATGTTTCTCCATACTCCTAGGTAGCAGCAATGGCTGCAAACAGGAATAATGCAACAGCTTTAGCAAGGGCTGTGTACACGGCATTCAAAATTCATTACGTCTTTTGTTACCTAATATATTCTCTTCTATACTGGACTTGTCTGAAAGATGGGGATAAAGCACGAGCTGAAGCGCAGATGGATTTACAAGTGGAAATGATGCCTGCTAGAGTTGGGGAGTTTTTGAGTCAAAATTTCGGCTATGTAAGTGTGAAGGAGGAGGGTGATTCCACAAAATTATCGATAGATGAAGACAATGTTTTTGACAACTCAAAAGCTTCAGGAGAGAAACAACGCATGCTGCCTGACACTTTTGACTTTTCAACACAAAAGGCAGTCATCTCACGAATTTGTAATCATTCACAAAATAACAAGCCCAGCTGTGCAAACTGCTAGATATCGTTCTTAGTATGTCAAATGTTTTGCTCAAACAGCGGTGGTGGTAGGCATTTTGCTCATCCTACAGAAGTAGGTCGTATGTCAAATCTTTGAACTAGGTGGAAAACGAGAAGACAAGTGGAATCACCTCCAAATTTATTGTGACGTTGTGTATTTTATGCTTTAAAAATGCAGCCTCAAAGGATATCATTCAGTGCAGGCAGGTTTGCACGTAGGGCTGCCAGGAGCGTACATGACCTAGTGGGAGAAGAGATGGGGATGATGGAAGCTAGATTCTGACTACTCATGTCAATCAAGGGTTGCAACAACATTAAGCGCTCAAGAGACAAAGTTAATCATGCTAGCGAACAAGCAAGATATATCACTACATTGTTGGGCCAATCGATGCCGAGAGAAATTTGCAAAACCCAGCATTGTTTCCATTTATAGCCCATGGAGATCTATGTTGATGATGAGGCAAAATTGACATTACATGGACTGGTGCAGGGATCTTTCCTCTGATCTCTCCAAGTTCAAAGGGACAGAATTTAAGATTATGGAAGGGATTATCCACTAAAGCTTTGTGTTGTGATCTATCAACATCCAAATTGTTTACTTTTCTATGAACTTTGTACATGTTGGCAAGTCTTCTATCCTGTAGTCTTTGGATTTAAGCATCTTGACTAGCAAAAGTAAGGAAAAAGGGCAGGCATGACTAAAATTCCAAACGATCGATTTATATCAAAGACAAATCGTTGTCTTGCTCGAGATTATTCTTTTACATAGCAACTTGGAACCTCCAATGCCTCTTTGGATTCTCTATCGTGAATGTTTAGCCTTGGTAGGGGGTAGGTCATAGTAAGCCTAAGAATTGAAATTCACGGACCGCATTATTTTATTGAGGGTTTATTAAGTGGCATTGTGGTATTAGCAGGGGGCGAAAGACCAAGCCACGTGTCTACGAGAAGTGAGTGTCCTTTTTTGAGAGCATCCATTGTGGCACAGTGGACTGTCGGTCCATTTTGGGGAACTGTTAGTTGGACTATGCGTACATGGAGGCGGGTAGAGGTATATAGCCATGCGTGGAGGTGGGTAGAGGTATATAGCTGTCATCCATCCTCTCCATTTGTAGTTGCAAATTTTGTTCAGTCTTTGATTCTGTGGTGCGTATCTTTGACCTTGCGAATGTCTAGAGCGGAGGGAGCCGTGGAGTTTATGGATACCGAGAGTGGAATGTTTGGTAGAGGTACCTAAACTACTCATAATGTTATTTGTTCTGTCAAACTAGCGAATAGCAAAGTTGGTCGTTCTCTTTTCATAGACTTTGTCTGCATGCGTATACCATCATGGTTAAAGGCGATGCGACCTTCTCTTTTCATGTGTGTGCGCTAACGTTGAAGTTAAAGCTGCTCATTTAGCAATTTGTTGACTCTCAATTGAGGCATGTCCACTTCTAGCAATCCTAGAATTGACAACACTCGATCTTCGTCGTGACTTGGCAAAGACTGTCTTGGTTTGAATTCATTTGGTAGAATTAGCATAGAGTGGAAAACGGATCAGCACATCATGGGGAAAATGGAAAACTCACCTTTGGAACAATGGCGCCTATCTAAGATCTCTTGTAGTACGCATACGAGTCTAACAAGGGGATAACGCGTCATCTTTGACTGACGTTGAGAAATAGCAAAACCTATCAAATACAGATGTGACCCGTCCAATGTTTTCGAGCAATTTCCACACTATTGTTGAAATCCTTTCAACGTGTCTGAGATTAGCTCTTTGCAGCAAGAGCATGCGTACACCCCGGACTCATACCATGAGGAGTAATAATAAATCTTAGGTGTAACATGATAAGGAAGCATACGCTTTCTTTTCTATCGACATAAAAGAAGCAGTCGCAGATATACGTCATCTCCAAGGTAGCTCCTGTATAGTTTACTATCGTTGTGTATAAGCAGGCTCTGTTCCACGAATAAATTAGTGATTCACAATTCTCAATTCAAGTTCCATTGAGACACTCTATTTTTCCTTTGCATGTCTAGAGCTGAAGAAATACGACACGAACGGAGGGTCCTGCTACATTAACAATGGCAATTCATCAGAGGTTCACAAGGCTAGCATGGGCACTGAAGTAGACATAGGTACTGATGAGTCTGTCTCCATTGCAATAGCAGTTCGTTTCATTGAAGTCACTCTTCCTAACCTTGATCGTTGCGAAGCAGGAGTTCTAGTCAATTGCGCTGCTACATGCATGATTACTTCTTCTTTGCCATGCACTACCATAGATGTGCGAGTGGACTTGCTCGACGTGAAGACTGTTTCTGAGAAGGGTGCTTCTTTCAACAAATTGGTTGGCATGAAAAAGAAGAAGAAGTCATCGCTGAGGAGAGGCTTCGAGGCTATGGCTAAGAAGGCATACACTGAGGGTAAGGTGTAGCAATCTATTTAGTTTCATTTTAGAAAGAGACTTGAATGATCATAGCGGCCCTTTTTTTTGCAGTTCGGAAGCTACTAAGGACGAGCACATAAAAGGCATGATGAAGTGCGCTATGAATATTTATATTAGGTGTCTAAAGAAGAAACCACCCACAACTATGTCTAACTCAAGTGTCATCGTGTAGAGACTGAACGAGGGTTACTTGCATATAACTCCGTCATCCTTGCAATTTAATAAACACTCCCTCCCTTCGCTGGATCAAGGATACCATCATTGTATCGTTGATGTGCATATTTCCAACCAAAAAAATAAACGAGGGAGTTTGCTTGTTATAAAACACATTGCCAAAGTTAGTCCGCTTCCCTTTCATGTTTTGAATTCATGCTCCGTTAACAATATTCAAGTGTTAAAGCTTATAAAGGTCTCAATCACTGCACCTGAATGTTTGCTGACAAATTGCCACATTCAAGGGAAATTTCCATGTGCACCACTCACCATACAAGACGATTTTCCAGATATATGTAATCTACTAAAACTCTGCGTTCTTGACAATTCCAAATGCAAGGAATGATCGCACATGCACTTGAAATAATGGGATACTATGTTTGGCAACTATTAGTCTTTTAGCAAGAGATAGCTTCTTAGATGCCCACTTACTAAACATTCCCTCATATTTTCAAAAGCAGTAGTAAGGTATGTCTTTGAAAAAGATTCCCTTTATAGAAGCCACAAAAACAATCACATGAGGAATTACCTTAAGTGCACTACCTACGAAAGGAAGGAATGATAGCACATACACTAGAAATAACGGCATAGTATGTTTGGCAACTATTAGTCTTTTAGTAAGAGGTAGTTTCTTAGATACCCACTTACTAAACATTCCCTCATATTTTCAAAAGCAATAGTCAGGTATGTCTTTGAAAAATATTCTCTTTATGGAAGCCATAAAAACAATCAGATGAGGAATTAAAACCTTAGCCACCAAATTTGAATTCCATAGGCAATGCAACGTGTCCAGCACTAATTATGAGCATCACATGTAACCCGTGCACCTATGTCAAGGTATGAAAAATTTTCTTGTTGACCTCCCCTTAATAATAGTGCCTTGGAAGCTCCCTGAAGCCCCTTTCTCTTGGTCATAGTTGTAGGCAACGCAATCATGAAGAAGGAGCAGATTACTGTGCACGACAATCTAGTGTCTCAAGACTCCCCCCTAGCATCCATGCACCGTGCAATGCCCTCATTCCCAATGTTGCCAAGCCATCAAATTCAAATGCATTGCCCATAGTGAAGGTCAACGCCCTTTCTGAGTACATCGATTACCGGTTCACATTCGAGGGAAGAGTGCTATCGAAGTATGGCACGTTCAAGGCCCAAGACGCTCCCTATGAAACATATATGTGAGTTGATCTAACCGATCGTGATGACTGCTGGCAAATGGTAACCCTTCATGTTCCACACATATATGTGTCCCAATTGAAGGATGTTCTAGAGGTAGATGGCTTCTACAGAATAGAGGGCCCAGCTATAGTTGCAAAGTCACTAGATGAAGGCGGGACATCCTTGGTCTCCCTACACATTGATGCAACTACCACTGTCATTAAAGGGGAGCCTTTTGATGGTACTTCCTCATTTGTTTCGGACACCACAATCAGTTCCTATGTCCCATGGGTTTCGTAGAAAATGCAAACAAGAAAGGTTCCCTTCACAACTATAATGAAGATGATTGCTTTCGTGGTGGTGAAGGTTGACCTTGAGGGCCTTCACTCTAACCAGATTATTATTGTAGATGGACCAAACCTGAAAGACCATGCAATAGTACGTCTTTAATTGTCTATGAATGCAGTCCCACCGCCCCTTTTTTTGCAATCAATTGCTAACATGCTTTTTCCACATTCACACTGTTGTCATTCGTTAATGATCAGATGCCAACTTTAATGCATATCATCCAAGAGTTCAACGAGGAATCTATTGTCATGTACATCACACAAAACATTTCATACATGCGTGGCTATCATTCATTGGCTGTATTTGACTTTACCATTCTTGCAGATGTGCCGAAAGGAAGGCTTTGATACACCTTACAAGAGGCATTTGCACATCAAGTGTCTAACCTTGGCTACAATCAGCAGGTGAAACTGTTCTGAGTTTGATTGCACGTATCTATTCTCATGTATGTACATGCACAACTATAGTCTCTAATTGTGGTCACTACATGTGGACAGGTCAATGGAGTTTTGCAATTCACTGAGCTGAATGGACCTCTCGTTGAATTCCAATGTGGCAAGTGCTCAGGATCCTGTGTAAGTCATGACCCAGCCAAACCATTTTGCTACTCTTGCGCGGGCACACAGGACATCTTCACACTTGCCTCGTTGAAGGGCTGAATTGTGCTACGCGATGGTTTCGAGGTTGATGTAAAGCTTTGTGGCTCCACTATAGAAGACGTTTCAAGCCTGTGTCGATCATTCATGGAGTACCATAGCCGAAGCATGGTCCCGACATGAAATTTGCTAATGGACCGTCATCCTTCAGGCCAATTCACAATCAACAGCTTTGGGTTTGTCACTGCGTTTGTGCGGGATGCATAGGCAGTCTCGGTGCTCGACATGTCCTTGCTCTACATAAACATGCGTTCAATCTTTGTACATAGTTGTTGTTGAGCTGGTACAATCTTGTAAATACGTTGGGGAGGAAATAAAATGTCTTGTGCCACATGGTTATGCCATTACTTTCAAAACTTCACCCTGCTTCTGCGACTTTTTTTTTACAAGACATATAGTCCCCCCCTTACCACCTCCTTGGCATAAAAGAAAAAACCCCTATTTTTATGTTACATACAAATCCGAGCACACCAATAAGCTCTAGATGCTTCCAACAATAATATGTTTGTCTTGTATTTCCACGCCATGCACCTAGAATTCGATTAAATTTTTAGCTAGGCCCATGGAAAGTGTTTGCAAGGAAATGATACATGGTGGCATCAGGACAACATCCGATAGTATCATATGCGATGGAACCCTTATTGTTTGCAAGCAAAAAAAATCAGACATACTGGACTATGTCATAGCGCTTAATGGGAAACATTTGTACAAATATTTCCTGGGCATCTTACACGGTCACATCTCCACAACAACTTGCAAAGCCACATCCCCTTGGTGCTAGCTGAGGCCTATGCCACAGTACGAGGAAATTGTTGCACCAACAAAGGAGGAGGTTATCCTGAGGTTATGTACCTTTTGCAAGGGTCCTCCACATCCAGGTCTCTTGTCCACGATTGCTTGCTACACTTGTCTGAGGCGATTAGTACATCTTTCACTCTTGTGTTGCATGACGGTGAATCAATCATTCATCAGGTTGCAATCGGCAGTGGCCATGTAGCTGCAAATCACAACAACATATTAATGAATGACTGGGCTTGCCCCCCTTTCATTGCCCCACTATATGTGGACTGGGGGAAAAGGGCCTACACGCGATAGTCCTGTACGTGCCTATATGTGGGACAACCTATATGTGCCTACAAGGGCCTATATGTGGATAGGGCACAACAAGTATCACCGAGTTCCTAGCAGACAATGCGATAGTCCTGGTTGCGATTAAGCGCAAGTTGGAATACACGCACAACTACATGAGTGGTGTTGTGCGGCCTACCAAACCCATGCAAGCAATGCACGAACTCATACAGACACCGCTATATACAGAGAGAGTGGACTACATATAAATCTTGTTTGGAGAGAGCATATAGAGAACATGCAAAGTGACGCAAAGGCTTCTGAAAGCACAACAACCACGGGAGAACAAACCTACCAAGAGAACAATGTCGCGACAGACACGCTCATGCATGGCATATACAGAGCACAACAGGTAGTGGACTTCCAATAGCGAGCCCTCCTCCAGCATTAGGTTGTTAATCTTCTTCATGTTAGCTTTCGCTGCTTTCATTCCACTGTCCTCTGGAAGAGGGTACAAAATCATTGTTTCAATCATGGGCGGCTTCGGGACACTGAACCTGCAAGCCTTACTTGAGTAAATTCTTGAGGGCCTTGAATTTGTGAACGTAGTACCTAGCTGTAGTGATGGGGTTGTCTCATGTTGCGTATGCCATTCTTAAATAGGTCTTGAAGGATAAGTTGTTGCAAGTCAGCAAGACATTGCAGGAGAGGGCTCCACAACCGTACCGCTGTCGATAAAGTGATGAAGAAAGTGGATGTTCGTATCAGTGAGCGCGTCCCTAGCTTGTATAGTTCTCCCTCTAAGTTGCCCTTTTTGCATTCGAACCCATGTGGACGATAGAACCTGACTTCTACGCAGGTTGCAAGGCGTCTGTCCTGGTTTGTCAACTCCTACTTCGCGATCCTTTGGTAGCTTGTATGTTCAGGGAGTTTGTAAGAACGTGCGCGGCCATGAAATAGTCTAGGAAATGTTGGTCATTGATGAAATTTCCCTGGTTGGCATCAATACCTTCATTACCACAGACCCCTGCATGAGTGAAATCAAGCACAACCATGACCAACCTTTCGGGGGCGTCGATGTTCTCCTATGTGGAGACCTATACCATGTAAGCCCAACCAAGGACTCCTGGATTTTCAATAGCAAACATCCTCCTTTGTACATGCTAGGTTCCTTTTGGACAAGCAAACTTTTTTACTATGAGCTACGACATCCCATGAGGCCGAAAGACCCCCGTTTCCTTGCATTGCTCAACAAAATCAGGATAGGATGCCAAATAGATGTTGACCTTGACCTCTTAAACAATGAACACCTCAAAAACCCACCAGTTAAGCACAAAATTCCTCACTTTCTATGCAAACGCCGCAAAGGATGGCCACAACAAATTTGTTTTCAACTCCCTGCAAATAGAACCATGCGTGCTGCTTGCAAAGGACATTCGTCACAAGACAGCAGTCAATCCATTAGAATACTAACAAACCCAAGACCTATGGGCGGGCTCCATGCAGAACTACAATTACAACAGGGTATGCTTATAGAAATTTGCTTGGGAAACTTGGATGTCACAGACGAGATTGTCAATGGTGCAGATGGGATCTTCATGGACAACAACACTGAGGTTAAACCATATGTCGTTTGGATGTGCTTCAGCAACCTGCGTTCTGGACTAGGATCACATTCAGAGAACCACCATCTTTACAAGGAAAGACACTGTGGCATTGGACACCGATATTGTAGGTCGTTTGCGAGTTCCAGGTAGGGAGGAACCACTTCAACACAATAACATGGAGACAATTTCCCATACAGCCTGCAACAGTAAGAATAGTGCATCGATCGCAAGGGCTTACAATGCAGTTATCCAACAAATTCAAGTCCAGGTGGACGGGTGCCAAATACTTCTTGCAGTGTTCAAAATTCATGAAAACGAAACAACAGGAATACTTAACACGTACAAGTCACCAAAAACAAAAGTGCCAACACTGCTGCAAAACATGCACAACCCATGCACCTGCTCCCGCAGTCTGCAACTACATTTGCACTTGGTGACTTCAACATTGACATCACCTGCCCCTCCATAGTGATGGCACAACTGCAAGACTTCATGGTCCACCACAACATGCGCCTGCTCAATAAAGGACCTATGACAATCTACGGTAGACCACATCTGGTGCAACAACATAAAAGCCACCACACACATGGGACATACATTCGCATATTGGTTTGACCACATGCTACTCCATACAGAGACATCAGTTTGAATCAAATTGTTTTCCCCCCATCCATATCAATACTGAAGATCACAGGAAGGTGGAGGATGCATAGCCTTGCATCCATAAATAGAATGGATTAATCACCGGGGAGGAAATTTCGCTAGGGAGTGGAAAATTAAGGAAAAAGGGGAAAGGGAACATGAGGGGGAGGGGGGGTGTCACAAGGGTAAAGTTTCACTTCTCTTTTTTTTTAAATCCTTTCCCCGTGTGTTGGTCCCCTTCTGGGATCTAGCACCACTTACAAGTGATCTTGGAGATACCCTTCACGGAGGGTCTAAACTTTCAGGACTTGGAAGTCCTTCACCTTCACAAATCTACCACTGGCTTGGAATGCATCAGAAGGGGTCTTTGACTCCCCTTTTAAAAACCCCTTGCCGAGGTCTTCATAAAGGTACCCCGACCTTTCTCTTCTAGAAGGTAAGTAAGTGCTTGGAAGGCCACTGCCTTAACACCAAAAGAGGGCAGGCTGAAAAGCCTCAAAACCATTTTGCAAAACTGTGTGAAGAAGGGTGTCACCCTTTAGCTGGTCTGCCAATTTTTGCCAAAGTGTTAGTTTCTCCAAAAAGGTATGGCGGGGGACGTGTCCATAGAGATTTCCTACAGGGTCGCGTCGAACTCGGGTAGAGGGGCCAGCGCATGGGCGCTGCTAACTGGAGCTCCTTGCCACTAAGGCCAAGGTCATTGCTCTTGACCTTGGCTAGGAACCATATGAATATAAAGCGTCCTTCTTTGAAGATAAGCTCTTCAAAAGGACTGCGCACAGTTGCACATGAGATTCAAACCTACATCGACCTCCCGGTTTGCATGTGTAGGGCCCTCCTCTTAGATAGCCACCAGCTCTAGTCTTGGTTAGAGTAACCAAGACGAGCATGCGGCACAAATACTTTTATTTTGGCAATTCTGAGAAGCAAAAGGGGGTCGGCCCCCTCGTTGCCTCGCGCACTTGGAATTGAACACCAGACCTCTGCGATGATGCCCGAAATACTTCACCGCCCGAAATACTTCGTTTGTCTCCATATGCTTAAGTACCTTCCTTAGAGCTTTCATGATCATGGAGCTCTTGGCTCCCATGCACACATCGATCTTAGGATATTTAGCCTCCGAAAGGTTGCTGCAGGGCAGGCGATCACGCTTGGAGCCTTCGTGTAGAATGATAGCCCTTCAAACAATCAAGGGAAGAGTTGGAAGCTCACTGCGGATTTCTGTCGGATTTCGTCCGTGGATTTCCATCGATGATCTAGAAGTCCGTCGAGGTTGTTCGGCCGGTTCTCTTTGTTGCCTATATCACAAGCTTGGTCTTGTGATCACAGGGCCCGGGCGACCTCCTATGACAAGGGGCATGGTGAATAGAGCTAAGGAACTTAACCAAAGCTCCCTAGCCCAAGTGTCGCCGGACTGCAACTTGCATCCGTGAACGTGGAGACTCAAAGATTTTGTGCGGGCACTCTAGATCAAAATTCACCGTGTTGCTTTGGCTAGGGAATACTATAAGGAGCCTCTAGGTCCCTCCAGAAGATGGAGGTAGATGGCTTCCTCGATTCTTCCCAACACGTTCTGGATCAGGTGTTCAAGACTATGGTGTTGGTCTCAGAAGCCTCGTTTCGGTTACCATACGGAGAACCACTTCATGGGAGAGTTCTCTATGCTTAGATGAAGCTCTGGCTTGAAGGGTAGTCCTTGAAGTGGACTATGCACTGGAGACTGATCGAGTGAGGAAGGGAGCGCACGTAATGGAGCAATGCCCTTCAATGCTTAAGAACTCAATGCGACCCAGCTTGGACTCAAGACAACAAACACAGAGGGGATGCAAGGAGTTGTGAGCTAAAGCGCTTCACAGGTGGCTATTTACATGCATCTCTCAGATGCAAAATTCCTCACACCACTCAAGCCTTCACCAGGAGCTCTCAGCTCATCCTCTGGATCTCATCCTCCAGGCTGTGTCTTGGGGAGAGAGTCAATTCTGCCTGTGTGTGGGTGTAGAGTAGATGGGTGTTGATGTAGGCTTCATGACTTTAGTCCTTATATGGACGTCCTTCTTCTTCAAGCTCTTAGTAGCCCCAACAGCTACTTGCCACGCTTTCAATGGAGGGGCCAATGAGTTTAAACCTTTGATGATAGAACCCGCCATCTCATGGAGGTCCATACACTTGCTACCCATGGGCTGCTCCCCATGGAGGTTTGGCATCTCAAAAGGCTATCTCCTTTTGAATGAGGAAGGGGCAAGGGTCGTCGAAGCTAAAAATCCTAGGGCTGCTCCCCTAGATGTTTGAGAGCTCTCACCTTGGGCACATGTGCTCTTTTTTCTCCAATATGAGGGCGTTCTGACTGTTTTATGCTGACGTCTTCCATCAGATGGAAGTCGGAAGGGCTAACGCTGCTTGCCTATGCCAATCCGACTACACAGCTAGGCAAGGGGATTCTAGGAGGCGGTAACCAATCATATGCCTGCACCCGACTCCGCACTGCGAGGAGGCCTCCACTGGCAAGGGGATTCCAGGAGGCAGTAACCAATCATATGCCTGCACCCGACTCCCAACCCGCACTACGAGGAGGCCTCCACCTCCTTATAAATGGAGGTTGGCCAAAAGTTCCTCTCCACAGCTCCATCACTCATCCATTGCTCCACCTGTTGTTCATGTGCATCTTTGTAATAACCATCGCTCATTGCTCCACCTTGCTCGACCTGCTATTCACTTGCTCCATCGTTTGTAGGAAGTTGATCCACCATTGTGTGCTTGCTGCAGCTTGCTCGTCTTATGCTCCAGGTAAGTTTGTAATTCTTAGTAATGCGTAGGTTTTCTTAAGGTTTCCATGACGTTGAAACCTTGCATAGGTTTAGATAAGGTTTCCATGTGTACGTTTTCAAATGGTTTCCATGCAATAAGGTTTTCATGTTTCAATAAGGTCTCCATGCAATAAGGTTTTCATGTTTCAATAAGGTTTCGCGTAGGGTTTCCTTAAGGTTTGCATAGCCTAATTCATGCATCATGCAATTCAACATTTTATGGTTCATGCAAATCATGCAATTCAACATTTTATGGTTCATGTTGCTAACCCTCGCGTACCTCCCTTCCTTTTTTTTTTCGATTGCTAGCATCTTCTATGACAGCTCTCTCATGCTATTCTTCAACTGATTCACCTCTTTGTTTGTGTTTCCATTCCGAAATTTAACCATTTCATCATACATTTTCTCTTTCAAGAACTTGTAGAATTTAGAGCAAGGAATCAGATAGCCCTTCATATACTAAGGGAATCTCTTAGATATCTAAATCCTTCAAAATTAGTTGAGGTACTAAATTTAGTTGTCTATGTACTCAATTAGACAAGTTGAGGTACTTGATCTTCTATTATGTATTGAAGGTGCCTTTGTTGCAAAGTCATGTTTCTTCAAATGTGTATTGGAAGTTAATATTGGTATCTTTTTAATCGAAAGTTTACATAGTTACCTTTTGCTTGAGTAGGAATCATTGTATGAGTTCATTAGAATGCTATGGCTTCATAATTCCTCATTCACATCCAATTGCAAAATGTTGTGACTAATGATTTCTTTCGAAACTCTTGGAGATATGATGGTTGTGTATGTGTGTATGTGTGTGTGTGTGTGTGTGTGTGTGAGAGAGAGAGAGAGAGAGAGAGAGAGAGAGAGAGAGAGAGAGAGAGAGAGAGAGAGAGAGAGAGATGGTTCTTTTCATTTTCTCTTGATTAAATTCCATCTAAATTGTTTTAAATGTTATTATGCAGCAATTGTCCAGATCCCTTTGTCTTTTGTGCCATCCATGGAGCCTGGAGAACGTGGTAACCCTAGGAGAGGAGGTGTTTGCCCTTCATCCATAGTAGGACACACCATTGACCTAAATGCACAGGATAGTGAATGGGATAGTACTTGCGAGTTGGAGGAGTACATACCTTCCTCCCAAGTTGGAGTTAGGGGATTCAATTCATATATGGAATTGCTAAGTTCTGCCTCACAGCATCTAGTTGACATACAAACACAGTCCGATGAGTGGGATGATTCTCCATCACGTCAATTGCCAGATACACAAACACATAGCTCTACCAAAAAGAGAGCTCGTGTAGAAACCCCGATTGCTTCGAGCAAAACCCAGATGCCAGATACACAAGCACAATTATATAGCTCCACAGAAAAGAGGGCTTGTGTAGAAACACCAAATTTATCTTGCACAACCCAAGCTAAAAAATATGGTAGAGTGGAGTGGGATGACAATAGTATGAATGTATTGATTACATGCTATGAGGAGGTGTATGAGCATGTAAAGAGGGGGGGTCTTTGGGCAAAAGATTGGGAGAATCTCATGTTTGCTCTTAATCGTGAAATTCGGCGCAATTACAACATTGATCAGGTTAGAAATAAAGTAGACACACTCAAAAAACAATATAAAAAGGAGAAGAAACTCGTAGACAAAACCGGTTCAGTGCCATCAACTTGGCCTTTCCATGAAGCTTTAGACGCTATCTTAGGTAGCACACCTAAGGAGGCTGGAGTTCCATTTGCAGTTGACACTGATATAGGGCAAACTCCTTTACCTGAGGACATAGTCGATGATGACATGGTCATGGAGAGCACGTCTCAAGAGAAGGGGAAGGAGAAAGAGAAGGAAGACAATGGTTTGAAGGGCCAAAAAGTGAAGGAGCAAAAGCAAGTGAAAAAAGAACATCCTAAACTTGCATTTTCCCATGTAGTGGTAGAGAGTTTTAAGTCAATGTGTACTACAATGGAACAACTGGAAGGAAGAAGGAATGACCTCGAGGAAAGGCTTTTCAAAATCAAACAAGAAGAGGAGACGAAAAGAATGGAAATTATGGCATCAGTTCAATTGCGTATTGTGGAATTGATGCGTAAACCTCCCTCGTAGTAGTATGCAGGTAATCTCTTTAATAATAACTAAACATGTTGAATGCCTTTTAAATGTACTATGTGGTATGCATGATTGAGGGAAGAGGGAGCTAGTTGAGAGAGAGATGGTTGAGAGACTGTTTATAATGCAATTGTTTCTCATATAGGATGTACGACGAGGCAATCATTTTCATGTTGAGCTTGTTCACCTACCTATCCTCGATAAGGGACGAGGAGGATCAACAAAGGCAATACTTTAGAGTGTTTTATTTCTTTATTATGGCTGTTATCCTTCTCATAAATGCACTAGATTCACCTAACTATGGCCCTCGGGTGTGGTGGGTGTTTCTGAGGCAAGTAACGTTGTGGCAACGATTACATTTAGGCTTATCGCATGAAGCAATGTTAGAAAACCAATATAGATACCAAACATTTTATCGCATGGGATATGATAGTTTTCATTTGTTGAAGTCTCAAATAGAGCCCTATTTACCATCGGCTGATACTGAGCGCTTTGCTAGAAGTCCAATCTCTAGTGATCTAGCACTTGCATGTGCCTTATGGTGCTTTGCACATGGACACTCTGCAAGGGTGATTGCTGAAATATTTGCCTTAGGATACACACAATAAGAAAATACATGGAAGCCATAGTGAACATTCTATGTTCCAAACGAATGTTGATGAAGCATGGCATTACCATTCCATCAGGTATTTGCCTACATAGAATTATATCTGAGTTTGAAGCTATAACATCTTTGCCCAACATGTGTGGTGCAATAGATGGATCACACATTCGTTTACATCAGCTTCCCGATGAATATGATACACCTTCACACTAAGCGAATAGGCATGGTTTTCCAAGTATATTGCTACAGGGCATAGTTGACTCATGGAAAATCTTTTGGAGTGTTGTATGCAATGCTCCTGGTGGTGTACATGATTCAACACATTTCAAAGGGTCAACTATGTATGATAAGTTGGTTAGAAAAGAGGTGTTGAAAGAGCCAATGCTCGAAATACAAGGTGAAATTATTCAACCTTACATTGTAGCAAATTCTACCTATAAAAGGCAGAAGCATTTGCGCTAAAGGCTTTTAGGACGAGAGGTGGGTTATACCATGAGGATAAGGTATTGTTTGATAAACATGTTAACAAGGGTAGAGTTGTCATAGAGAATGCATTCGGCATGTTGAAAAATAGGTGGCGTATTCTTAGGGAGGTTAATGCCCACATATGTTTAGCACCTCGCATCGCAATAGTGTGTTGTGTGTTACATACTCGAATGCGAGGAGCTCTATTCAAATATTTCATCTTTGGGGCTTCAGGGGTGGTAGTAGGCACCGATGTTGCGGTTGATAGTGAGGGGAAAGAAGAAGAGGATGTGGGTGATGATGTTATGACTGATGATGACTAAAGTTTATTGACTTGAAAATGTATGTATCATCGTCATATAGGTTGGAGTTGCGATGACGTCTTCGATTGATCAAGGTTACTATTTGTCTGCTTTACGTGTCGATTGCTGGTATGTTTTCTTTATTAAAAAAAAAAAAAGGCATGGTCATGTGTGTGGTCCTTTGTTGTGAGTGTGGCCTACCTAAGCAGAGTGTTTGTATGTTTGCATGTGGTTTGCATATCTACTTGTTTGCTTGTTTGTAGCTTAGGTAGGCAAGGTCTCATGATAGACACCCTTGTGTCGGGGTTCAATTCCCCTAAGGTCATTAGATTTGTTGTATAAGTGGGGCTATTCACATTGAAAGTGTCTGTGTACTATATACTATAAGGTTTTGGTTTCTTTCATGTAAATTATGGTTTTGTAGATTATGGTCATACCCTATAGAATTTCTTGAGAGACATGTGCCCGTGAATCTCTTAGGTTTTTCGGTGGGATTCGGCAGACATGTGCTTACCTACCGGAATACTATCGGATCATGTGCCCGTTAATCCGATTAGGTCCGGCTAACTTCCGGCAGCCATGTGCCCATAACTTCGATAGCATCCGATAGGCAACAGGTCTGACGGAATGCAATCTCGAGCAGACATGTGCCCAACCTATCTCAGCTCTCCTTGATGTTAATCCCTTGTCAAGGGGGCCACCCGTTACAAGGGGTACAGGCTACTTATTACAACTCCCTATCACGAAAATCAGTTGCCCCACCGGCGACAACGAACCTTCTTTCATGTCTTTGACTTGGTATTGCAATTCCTCAATCTAGACAGGGCAGGCCCGCTGAAAAAATTCACCTTGTTATTACACTCTTCTGGCGGCATATATAACGTAAGGAATCTAGTCTCCACACTGCATCACCGTGCTCAGAATCTTGCAGGAGCTTCATGTCGAAGAGATTTTGATACATTCCCGAGGAGCTACAGAGTGGTCAAGATGACGCAGGAGACGAATAGACCAGCAGGCTAAATGCTAGTCGGAGGGATTCCTCCAGGTTTGCCCGCCCCGAGCCAGCTTATAGAATGAGCTACTTTCCAGCTCGTGTTTTTTCCTGTTGGTCCCCAACAAGTTGCTGAATTTTATTGTCGATTCAAGATGTGTACAATACTCAAGACTTCGAAATTTCCTCCTGTCAAACGGAGCACACGAAGCTTTGGCTCACAAACACTGGCTTGGACTGAGAATGAAGCCCACGCCCGAGCCTGACACGATCTGGTGTTTTCGAGGACCAAGCCCAAGGTCCTTGGTTCAATGTGGATCTCTCTATGTCTCCATTTCTACAGGGATTCATCTCGATGCCTCCTGTGTGCGTATGTTTTTGAGTGTGTGTGTGGCTGCAGCGTTGTCACTATATACAGGATGGGATTTTCAGACCAAGATCCCTCATTGCCCGACTGTGCATGGGGCGCTCTCATTTCTCACTTTGGTTTGTTAGAAAAATAGAAGCAGAGAATGCACGAAACACCAGAATCACTTGTCCTTCAATCAATCATACAATGCCAATATATAGGCAGATGTGTAGCAACATCCTTGCCTACAATCTCTCATCCTTCTCATGCTTTGAATCACTCAGCTCACATGCTAGATAGCTGAGATTGATCAGCTAACAGAGCGGTGGCAGATGCATGTCATTAAGTATCTGGGTCGTGGGTGACTCATCATCCCCCCCTCAAACACGACCCAGATGAAAAGAAAAATTCGTTAATGTGACACTTTGTACAGAGAGAGATTGTATGCCTAACTGAGGACATAGGAGCTGAAAACGAAGTCGTGGCAGAGGCTTTGTAAGAATGTCAGCCACCATGTCAGCTGTGGAAATATAAGAGACTTTGATGATACCCTGCTTAACCAGCTCCCGTATGAAGTGGTAATAGAGTGCAAAATGTTTGGTGCGGGAATGGAACACCGGATTTTTGGTAAGAGCAATTGCGCTTTGAATATCACACCTAAGTGTGATAGGGTTGGAATGATGGATGCAGGAAAGATCAAGCAGAAGTCGTTGCAGCCATACTATTTCACGAGAGGCTGTAGAAGCAGCAACATATTCGACCTCAGTACAAGATAAGGCCACAATCTTCTGTGGTTTACTAATCCAGCTGATTGCAGTACCATTAATAAGGAAGCAGCAACCGGTGACTGATCGTCCAGTGCGAATGTCAGTTCCCCAATTTGCATCAGAATAAGCTTGAAGATGAATGAGAGGAGCTGTTGTACGCTGAAACTGAAGACCCAACGTAGCAGTACCTTGCAAATACCTCAAATGCGTTTCAATAGCTGCCAATGAGTGGATGTGGGGTAGGAGTTATATTGTGACAAAAGAATGACAGGGAAGGCTATGTCTGGCCTGCAGCATACCATGGTGTAGAGAAGGCTGCCCACTAAACTATGATATGGGAAAGAAGAGGTGTCTAGGGGCGATCCATTGTCTGCAGATGAATGTAGAAGTGACAAGGCTCCAGGATCCATGGGAGTGGTGGCAGAATTGCAGCTAAGCATGTCAAATTTGTGCAAGAGGTCACGTACATACTTGTGTTGAGAGAGATAAAGAGTACCCTTGGCGCGATCTCTATGTATCTCCATGCCCAAACAATAATCCAGCTCTCCTAAGTCGACCATGTCGAATGTTGTACACAGCTTGGTCTTGATTTGTTGAAGACTCAGGAGATTATTAGTGAAGAGGATGATATCATCCACGTAGAGAGGAAGGAGAACAAACCCTGCTTGGTGTGTGAGAATATAAAGATTCGGGTCAGCAGTAGAAGTAGTGAAACCAAGATCATGAAGACGAGAATCTATTTTCTCAAACCATGAGCGTGATGCTTGTTTGAGCCCGTAGATCGATTTATGAAGCCTACACACTTGGTGTGGATGATGAATGTCAAAATATCCCTGTGGTTGTGACATGTAAATTTCTTCGTGTACATCTCCATGTAGAAAAGCTGTTTTCACGTCCATTTGATGTATGTCGAGATTGGCATGAGTGGCATATGCTAGAAGGACTCGAATTGTAGTAAGCTTGATCACTGGAGAGAATGTTTCGAAATAATCCAGATCTGCCACTTGTGAGTAGCCCTTGGCTACCAATCGTGCTTTGTATTTGGATAAGGACCCATCAGCATGATATTTCCTTTTGAAGATGGTGGTAGATCTGTGAGAGACCAAGTGGAATTATGGAGGAGAGACTGATATTCTTCTTGCATTGCTTTCTGCCAGTGAGACGTATCAGGACTGGACAAGGCTTCCTCATATGTATTTGGGTCGGGTCCATGTTCTTCCTGGTAATAGGCTTGGACTTGGAACCATGGACATTCTGCAGCATAATAAGAGCGGGCATTTTCTATAATCTTGGCAGTAGGCTTTCGTGATCGGGGAGGTAGAGTCCGAGTCACTGGTGGGACAAACTCAGAAACTTCCGGTTCTTCCAGCTCTCTGTAGATATCATGAAACTCATGATCATCTGAAGAGGATGGATCACGAGATTGATCCGTTGATGAAGGTGCTAAGGAAGAAGTAGTGATCATAGAATCAGGAGCATCAGGAATAGATGGGAAAGAAGTGCTTGATGACGAAGCATGACTAGAAGAGTCCTCAGATGATGAACTCATATGATCATCACACTCCGAGGTGGAAGTTACAGAATCATCAACAAGCTGAACTGTTGAAGAAGGTAAGACACGAACAGGAAACTCATGATCAAGAAAATCAAATAAAGATGAATCTAATGAACTTGATGTACCTGGGAATACATCTTCATGAAATAAAACATTTGTGCTGAGGATAACTTGAGATTGAGCGGGATCCCAAAGCTTATACCCAGCTTGGTTTGGAGGATAGCCAATGAATATTGCCTTGCAGCTTCGTGACTCAAATTTCCCACACTGATGTTCAGGTACTTTGGCAAATGCTTGGCAGCCAAACACTCAGAGGTGAGAAACGTCAGGTTTGACACCCATCCATTGTTCATACGGAGTAGTCTCATTTAATGCCGTGGTGGGAAGCCTATTTTGAATATGTATGGCAGTGTGGACTGCCTCGGCCCAAAAGCTAGAATCCAAAGAACTAGTGGACAGCATGGTACGTGCTCCATCATTGGAGGTCCGATTCTTTCGCTTGGCTATTCCATTAAGTTGTGGAGTGTAAGGCACGGTCAGCTGGCGAAGAACTCCATGTTGACGACAAAAATTCTGAAATGCTTGACTGAGATATTCCGCCCCATTGTCGGATCGGAGTACTTTCAATTTCCATCCTATTTGACACTCAGGCATGCTTTTGTAGTTCTGGAAACATTGAAATGCATCAGACTTACGCTTGAGAAAGTACACCTCTGTCCAGCGACTGGCATTATCAATAAAGGTCATGTAATAGCGACTTCCTCCTTTGGACAAAATTGGCATGGGCCCACACAGATCTGTATGCACAAGATCAAGAATGTTACTTGCCCGTGTGGCAGGATGATTGAAAGCACGTCGATGATGTTTTCCCATCATGCATGGTTCGCAAGTGCCTAGACTTAAAGGATCGTTGAGATCCAAGCCTCGAACCAATTTATGGGCATGCAAGTATTTGATCCTCTTAAGACTGGCATGCGCAAGACGTCGATGCCACAGATCTGCGTTGCTGTCCTAAGTAGCCAGTAGGACAATATCTCTGATTTGATCTGCATCTGTGAGAAAGTACAGAGATTGATGTCGAATCCCTTGTGCAATGATCTTGTCAGTGTGCTCATATCTGATGATGCAAGCATGAGCATTGAACTCTACCACGATTCCCATGTCAGTGAGCCTTGCTACAGAGACAAGATCTCTTTTAAGATTCGGGACATATAAAACGCCATGAAGACGGAACACTTCACAGGTAGGGAGTTTAAATTCCACATCCCCCACACCTTCTATTGCATGCTCTGAATCATCCCCCATCTGCACAGTGTGCTTGGACATACATTTCTTGAACGAAACAAACCAATCTTTGTGAAACGTCATATGCTGATTTGCCCCGGAATCCAAGATTAAACTGTCAACTAATTTCACGTTGGCAGCATTGTGACACACAAGTATCTCATGAACGTTATTTTGAGAAAAAAAAACAGTGCTAATTATATTACTTCGAGAACAAGATACAAGAGGTCAGCTTATAGCTGACGGCTGCGTTCACAAATCGGACGCAGCCCTAAAAGGTAGCAAAAAATAAACCATCCTCTCACGGAGGGATAAGACGAGTATGAATGAACAGCCAACGGGGTGGTGAGTAATGCCACCGAAGGCCCTGCGTAGTCTGCGCGAAGAAGAGGCCCTGTGTGTCCCAAGCCCGGAGGAAGCGTCTCCGCTTCTCCTGACCGGCCCGGGAGTCTCCCTGAATCTGGTCCCACTGGCCTCTGAGAGTATGAATAATGTCACTCCAAATCTCCGCCATGATCTGGGCAGTAGGTAAGGAGGTGCCACCTAGGATCTGCGCGCAGCGCGAGGTCCAGATGTGCCACCCTGTGATGCTGCTAATAATCTCCCAGACTGGCTGCCTCTCCCGGACTCCTGTATCAGCCTCTGCTAGGTGCTGTGGGATGCCCTCGAGCGGTCCCCACGTCCCCTGTGTAATAAGGAAAGTGGGGTCCCGCTGGCATGCCTCGAATAGGTGATGAAGACCAGGTGCGGTGCTGCACCAACAGAACGCGCCCCAAGTGATCAATCCTAGCTCTGGCGCTGCGCGAGTAAGAATCCCAAAAGTCCACCTCCACACTTCCTGGGCGCGCGTGCAACTCCACAGGCAGTGTTTTGGTGTCTCCTCATCCGCATGGCAAATCTGGCAGCAACCGTCCTGGCCTATCTGCCTCAACCAGCTCCCCACTGGAAGACCTTTGTGGGCAAGAAGCCACAGGAAGTATGAGATCTTCCGCGGCCGCCAGCTCTCCCACAAGGCCTTCCAGAATGCCTGCAAAAAGAACCTGGAAATACCTTGTGCGTACCAGCTGGGTCGCTGGGTGGGGGGGCGGCACTGCATCCTCCCGAGAACTCGCCTGCCCAGAGTCGTACTGTAGGCGAAGAAGGAGGTCGGCCCCTGTCCTGTCACAATCTCTGGCCACCACCACTCTCCTGGGTCCCACTCAAGCTCTGACAAGGCTCGCCCCTCCCAGAGCCAAAGGCGCCAAAGCTGCACCTGGTCCTGCTCGATGCTAGGGTCGGTACACCAGACCTTCCCCAAGAGGCCTACGATCCGAACCCTCTGCCACGGGAGTAGGGGGTCGATGAGCACACCCTCTCTCCTGAGTCGGCCATCCCCAGAGACCGCGAAGAAGGAAATAGAAGAGTCATCCAAGCGTCCTGCGATCACCAGTGGAATGCCGCGGGGGGTGAACTGTCCCAGCCAGCGGGTGTCACCAGGCATGAGAATCTGATGCTCAGGTGGAACCAACCAAGCAGCTGGGATCGCACCGTCGATCTCCGTACGTCTCGCCTGGGCTCCACGTGCACCTCCAGCTGCGTCTGCAAGATCAGTCATCTCCAGATGTCTGTATGTATCCCTCCAGACACGGAGGGATCGGGCTGGCCCCCTCATCCAGCCGTCCCACCTGATATGTGATCTCTCCCCCAACTGAAGACCCTCGGCATCTCTGACCTGACCGTTCCAGATAAGCGGCTGTCGATCGATCTCCTCCTGACAGCTGGGAGGGGACTGAATGAGACTGAGACGGAGCCGCCTCCAAACCATGAGGAGGCTACGAACGAGTGGGGAGCGGGGCTGAGTGAGCGGGGCGGAAGTGAAGATCCACCTGAGGGACGGTAGCCACTCTCCACCTCGGCGCGGGACACAAGAGCCGACTCCCTGCTGAAGTAACATCTTCCACGTCTGTCCCCCTGGGGTCAAGCCACGAACGATAAGCTTGCCTAACAAGGCCTGACTCTGAAGCTCTGGATCAATGACCCCCAGACCACCCTCAGCCTGCGGAAGAATGACTGTCTGCCAAGCAACCCTGGCTCTGGTATCTCTATGCCCATCCTCCCCAGACCAAAGGAAGTTCCGAACCAACCTCCTGAGCTGTGCCACGCTGGATCTCGAGAAGCACCAGCAGGAAGCCACATACCAAGCCGTGGCTAGAAGGACCTGGTTAACTACCAAGGCACGACCTGCAAGGGAAAGCTTAGCAGTGCTCCAGAAAGCCAGCTTCCGTCGGATGGAATCTAGCACCGGGAGAAACTGCTGAGCTGGCGTGATGTCTAGGCCAACCTGGAAGCCAAGGTATCTAGCTGTTTGTCCACGTGGAATCCATCTGAAGCCCAGAAATCGCCCCCACTGAGAACACGCCCCCGGGTCTGTGAGAAAACCAACTGATTTGTTCCAGTTGATTTTCGCACCAGCGGTCGAGCAGAAAACCTCCAGGGCCATCCGCACCCTCTCTAGCATCCTCTCATCGTCCTGGACATAAAGGGCTGTATCATCTGCGTACTCCGAGTCCAGAAGCTCCGTGTCCTCCCGGAGTGGAAGGCGAACACCCCTGAGCCCTGTGGACCTCGCCCGAAGGTAGTAAGTCATGGCCTCGGCGAAGAAGAGAAACAGGTAAGGAGCCAGGGGACAGCCCTGACGTACTGATCTCTCCAAGCTAAAGCGCTCACCCATCCTGCCTCCAATGATGACTCTGCTAGACGCTGTCCTGTACAAAGCTGAGATACCCTGAATCCAACCTGCCGGGAAACCTAGCTGCTCCAGAGTCCCCTCCAAAAAGGACCAGTCCATGCGATCGTAGGCCTTCTCGAAGTCGAGAAGTAAAATGGCAAGGTGTGATCCGCTGTACTGAGCCCACTCCGCCGCCTCTGAAAAGGTGAAGACATTATCCAGGATGCTGCGATCCTGGACAAAGCCTGTCTGAGTGTCATGGACGATGTCTGGAAGTAGAGGACGAACTCTGGCACTGATCATCTTGGCGAGGATTTTGTAGGCAGTGGTAAGGAGAGTGATCGGACGCCACTGGCGGATGTCCTGTCTATCTCCTCCCTTCGGGATGAGGCAAATCAGTCCTGAGGAAAGGCTCTCTGGCATCTGACCGCTGCTGAAGATCCCCTGCAGAGCTGCAAGGAGGGGCTGATGGATCTGGTCCCAAAAGGAGGTGAAAAATGCTCGGGATAGCCCATCCTCACCTGGGCATTTCTGTCCGTCGATAGCCATCAAGGCTTCCAACATCTCATCCGAGGTGAACGGCGCCAACAACGTCGCCTGCATGCTAGGCTGGACCAGGGATGGAATGTGCCTCCACACCTCCTCACGGGCACGACTAGCACGAGGGGCAAGCGGCTCCTGCTGGAAGAGGGTCCTGTAGAAGTCAGTGGCCAACCCCAGGACCTCCCCCGGATCCGTAACGATGTGACCATCCGCTGTCCTGAGACTCCGAAGCTGATCACCTGCAGCTCTCTGGCCGTGCGTCCTGAAGAACTCCCTACACATCCGGTCACCCTTCCGGGCCCAGAAGGAGAGAGAGGCGTGATAGGAGAACTCGGAGCGACGCTGGAGGGTCTCCTCCAAGAGGGCTCTGGCTCGAAGGGCCTGGATCCGAAGCTCCTCCGAGCCCGGGGAAGACTGCTGAAGTTGCTGAATGGAGGCGAGGTCCCTCCGAAGAGCTCTCTCTCTGCCCCACCAATCCTGTCGAACCTGTAGGGCTGCGAGCTGGCAGATCTGGCTGGACTCCTGCAGAGCCTGCGCGACCGAGTCTACCAGATCCAAGCCCTCCCCCCAGTCTCTGTCCCAAAGACTGCAAATGCTGCTGCGCACGTCCACCCTCGAGAAGATGGAGTCGGGAATCCTGCATGATCGGGGGGGGAGAGTCTGGGCTGCCGAATCTAATGATAGGAGCACAGGCGCATGGTCGGAGAGTGTCGTCCCTGGAACTATACCCGCCTGGCCGCCTCTGCTGATGGCCCAATCACTGACATAAAATCTATCAAGCCTCTCCAGGAGTCTGCCTCCCTCCCTGCGGAAGCCCCAAGAGAAGTCCAGGCTCCCGTGCCAACGTCGGAAGGACGGGTCTCTCCAACTGTCCCTCCCTCCTGTCGCGAAGATGAAAGAGTCCCAAGCTGACTGCTCTGCCTGAGCCATACCTGTGAACTCCGGATCTCTACCCTGCTGGTCCTCCAAGGTCTCCAGGTTGTTGAAGTCTCCTCCAACAATCCAGGAATCCATGTCTGGAAGAATCCCTGTAAGTGTCCTCCAGAAGGTGGCTCTGCATCGGAGGTCTGTGGGAGCATAAATGTTGAGGATTCCTATTTTGGATCCCTCCAAATTCAGGCCTACCCAAAGGGCTCGGCCTGGGATCAACGTGCCGTGACCGAAAACTACCTGGGCTAACTGCTCGCACACGGAGGTACAGACACCCCCGCTCCTCCCCTGTGCGCCGATCGAAGGCTCCCAGTAAGTATAGGAGCGTCCAGGGAGAACCTTCCCGCAGCTACGGGAATGAGCCGCAGAAAGCTTGTGCTCCTGGAGCAACAATACATCCAATCGACCAATCACTGCAGGCTGAAGTTCCTGTCGCAAAATGAGCTTCCTGGGACCACGGGTGCCCGAAGAGTGAAACCCGTTCACATTCCAGGATACGAGGTGTAGGCTCATGGAGAGGGATGGGGGGCTGCGAACAGCTGTCTGCTCGCGGTCGAAGTCGAAGAAGAATCAGACATATCGGAATGGAGGCGCTGCCGCTTATGAGAAGGTTTGGAGGGGGAGACGGGGTCGTCCTGCCCGTTCTTCAACACCTTCAGCAATGGCGAGAGGCCTCTGGTGCCATGAGCAAATGCTTTCTCGAGCCAGCTCGAGATCTCTGAAGTGGTCATCCCGTAGAAGGTTCGGAGTTTCTGTTGGGACCAGGCTCTGACATCCTGGGGAAGAGGCCATGACAGGGGGGGTCTGAGGATCACAATCAGTCGGAAACGTTTGGCAGCGCAACGCCACCGCAAGCGCACATCGCCCTCGGACCACTGAGTCTCGAGGAGCTGCCCACCGGACGGGCCTATCCAGGAGCAAATCTGGGCGTGTGTCTGCTCTCTGAGAGCCTCCCACACCGAGTCGTCTGTCCAGGTCTCGGTGCCATCGCTGAGGAACGTGAAGGCGAAGCTAGGGCCATCCCTGGGAGCCAAGGCAGCAATCTTCCCATCCGCCCCTTTGCGGAGCAGGAAGATACTAATGTCGAGACAAGCCGGGAAGGTCCCAAGGTCGGCCACATCCAGGTAGTCCCAGGGGCCGGATCTGTAAAAGTCTCGAGGAAGCTCTCTCTCCTGGAGCTGAGACCCAGCTGAGTCTGCCACTGAGGGGCTAGCGGGGAGGGAAGCCTGCTCCACTGGTGGTATAGACTCCGGGTGTCCTGCCATCGGGGGGGGAGGGGGAGGAGGCTGCGGGATAGGCGACTCGGGCTCCACGGAGGCGACTGGCGGAGAAAGTGGAGGAGGTGGAGCGGGGGCTGCACTCGGCTGGAAAGCCGACGGTGCAGCTAACTCTGTAGGAGAGGCGAGGGGGACCGGGGGGGGAGGGGGATGGGGATGGGGATGCATCTGGAACTGGGGCTGAGGGGGAGGGGGGGGAGGAGACTGAGGAAGAGGAGGCGGGGGCTGAAACTGCGGGTCGGGCGAAGGGGGGGGAAACTGGGGAGAAGGCGGGGGGGTGGGAGAGAGGAGGATCTGAGGCTGTGGAGGGCGGGCTGCCGTCGAAGAAGAAGCTCTCCCAGGTCCCTGGGGCATCTGCCTGTCAGGTCTCTGGAGTGCTGCTGCAGGAAGGGTAACCTCTGCCTCCTTGCCTTTATCCGAAATCTTCTTATTCTTTCCTCTTTTCCTTCGAACCTCGGTCCAACCGCCCACTACCTCTGGCCCAGGCTCCGACTGCCTCGGCTCCTCCTGACGTGGCTGTCCGGGGGGGGGAGGTGGGGGCGGAGGGGGCGGGGGCGGGGAGGGTCGAGACGAGCTGGCGAAACGTGGACAAGCAGCCGCCAAGTGCCCAAAGCCGTGGCACCGCAGGCACTGACCTGGCTGTCCGGTGACTATCATGCTCTGGGTGATGCTGCCGGCACCTGTCACAATCTCGATCACTGCAGGGAGAGTCGCAGGATCCGCCACAGCCACACGGACTCGGGGAGCTCCTGCCGTGGTCACCGCGTCGGCAAAGGTGTCGTGCATAACCCAGCCAAAATGGGAGCCCAAGTCCCTGACAATCGGCCGCAGCTCAGTAGCAAGCCCTGGAAAAACTAGTGTCACTGGGTGGCGAGGTATACGGAACCGAACATCGAAATCCGCTGCGCTGAAACCACGGTACCACGGGACTATCATGATGATCTTCCCATCCACCGATGTGGGGGAACCGGCAATCAGATTGCTCGCAGCTTTCTCACTGGAGAGTTTGAGCCAGAAGATGCCCCTTCCCATAAGGGCCACCTCCTCAATATGGCCATCCTCTAGCAGGAGAGTGGACTGGAGCCAGTCCCTGATGGTAGACCTGGAGGGGGAGTGTCCAATGACTCTACCGTAAACAGAGGTACGAGCAAAGTCAATGGCTACCTCCTGAACACGGGATGATTGTTGCTCTGTCAGGATAACGTGGTAGGCATCTGGAGAGGGAGGGTCCGACTGGGCCTCCGGATCCGGGCTGGGGGCCGCCATACCGCCAAGACTAACTGCAAGCTTCCGATGAGGAAAAACAGGCTGCCACCCAAGAAGGGGATGAAGCGGGAGGTGGAGCCTGGGGGTGAGGCGGGCGAGGCGAAGTGAGGGGGCGGGGGGGTCGAAGCGGAGGGCGGGGTGAAGGCTGCGGGGTGCGGGGAGTACGGAAGGGCGCGGGAGAGCGGGGGGGGGGCGAGGTTGGAATGGCGGGGGTGGAGGGGTGAAGCGGGGGGCGGGGGGAGCGGAATGAGGCGGGGGCGGGTGAAGCGGGGGGGTGAAAGGGCAGCGAGGGGGCGGGTTGGAGCGGGGTGGATGGCGAGGGAGCAGCGAGGGGCGGGTTGGAGCGGAGGCGAGGCGAGGACGAGGCGGGCTGGAGAGAAGGGGCGAGGCGAGGGCGAGGCGGGTTGGAGCGGAGGGGGCGGGTTGGAGCGGCGGCGAGGGGCGGGTTGGAGCGGGGGCGAGGGGCGGGTTGGAGTGGCGGCGAGGGGGCGGGTTGGAGCGAGGGGGCGGAATGGAGCGGAGGCAAGGGGGCGGGTTGGAGCGAGGGGGCGGAGTGGAGCGGAGGTGAGGCGAGGGGCAGCGAGGTGGCCGGCAGAGGGAGGGAGAGGGGACGGGGGTCGAGGGCGGAGGGGAGGGGTGGAGGTGGTCGCGGCGAGGGGGGAGCTAGGGGGAGGTAGGGGCTAACGGCGAGGGGGGGAGGGGAAGCTCGCAGGAGCTTGTAGGGACTTCATGGGAAATGCTAGCAGCTTGCATAGAAGATCTCATGAACGTTATGCATTCGTACCTTGTCAATTGAAGAATCTGACGAGCCAGTTCCGAGTTCTTTGACTTGTCTTTCCAGATCTTCCATTTTCCGTCTACATTCGAATTCATAATGGCCCTCAATATTGCAATAATGACATTTGCCCTTTCGCCAGAAGGACTTGGAATTTGAAGTAGATCTGGGCGTGGGCGTTGTGTGTGACACCAATGCATGGTCAACAGAGGATGTAGACATACCTAGATCAATTCGCATTGTTTCCTCTTCGTAGAGTGCATCAGCCGCATGTTCCCAGGTCAGAGATTTATTTGTCATCAAAGTGCTGCGGAATCCATGCCAAGTGCTTGGAAGCGATCGATATAGCTTCAACTTCTGTCGTTCCATAGAAACCTTGTACTCATCTCCAGCACAAGCCAGCTGATCAAATATTTCCTTCATTGAACGAACGTGGGAGCGCAGATCCTTACCATCTTCATAATGAAGGTTTTCCAACTTGTGGAACAAATGCAACACTTCTACTTCGGAATGCTTCTCATATTTCTTGACGAGCCATTCCCACAGTCCACTGCTAGTTTCGCATGGCTCCTCCAAGACTATTTCTCTCTTGAGACTCAGTCCTATCGCTGCAAGTGCTTTGTCCTCCTTGGATTGCCAGACCTTTGCTTCAGCGGCAGGTTCTGGTTTCTTCTCTGTCCCAGTCACGATCACATAGTATAGAGAAACGATAGGGTTTGCAGTGGAGCAATCAAAAAGTAGAAGTTGGGGCAGGATGGGACAGATCTGGAGCAGAAGGAGCAGAGGGGCAGATCTGGAGCAGAAGGAGCAGAAGGGCAGATCTGGAGCAGGATGGGGGCAGATCTGGAGGAGAAGATGGAGCAGCCAGGAGGCAGGAAGGAGAGGCAGAGAGAAGGCAGAGAGGAGGCAGCCAGGAGAGGCAGAGAGAAGGCAGATCTGAAGAGGAGAGGTAGATGGAGCAGGCAGGGCTGCAGCAAAGGATGGCGGAGATGAGGAACAGCTGCAGGTCCTGTCCTGTCTGGAGGAGTGTGGGGGCTTGTGCCTTTATAGGCCAGACCTAGCTGGTCGGCCAGCTGGTCGGTGGGCCTGCCACCTGGTCGGCCAGACCAGCTGGTCTTTCTGGCCACTTGTTTGGCTGAGGTGGCTGGCCTTTTGGCTGGCCTGTGAGCTGTTAGATTGCCCCATAAATTGGGGATTGTTAGTTGCTTAATACATAGTACCCTTCTTCTTTGAGATAGAGTGTCATCATCCCCTTCCAGGCAGCAAACCCGGTTCCATCAAATACAGGGACAAGTCTGTAAGTTGCACTTGATGCACTCGACGTTGCAGTCGACATGGCGCTGGGATTTGACGAAGCTTTGATACCACTGTTAGAAAAATAGAAGCAGAGAATGCACGAAACACCAGAATCACTTGTCCTTCAATCAATCATACAATGCCAATATATAGGCAGATGTGTGGCGACATCCTTGCCTACAATCTCTCATCCTTCTCATGCTTTGAATCACTCAGCTCACATGCTAGGCAGCTGAGATTGATCAGCTAACAGAGCGGTGGCAGATGCATGTCATTAAGTATCTGGGTCGTGGGTGACTCATCATGGTCAGGTTTCAATTCAGGTTTGTCGTGGTTTCTATAGCTCGCACGAGTATATAAGCCAAAAACCTTCTTGTAGAAGGTGAGTGCTCTACGTCCTACTTTCCCAGAGCCCCCTCTTGGCCTGATGCATTTCCTCCCATGATACTATAGGAACTTGGTTCATAGCCTTGCTCGCAGGAACGTCGACAGTGAAGCCGCACTTCGTGATAAGAAATTTGCTACTGCTTGTCTCGCTTGTCAAATGCTTTAAGCGGAAGGTTTCCCGCATTGTTTGTAATGTGCTTACGCGCCTAGTCTTTGCAATTTGCCTTGTCTTTTAAAAGTCGTATTGGTCAAATCAGAATTCTCTTTGACTGGTTGGTTGCTTGAACTTGATTGGAGTTTCTATACTTTCGTGATTTAAGGATGTAGGATTCTTAGAACCATCCATTGTATACGAGATGGAGAATAAAGCATTCCTTAGGAAATCTGGTCAAGAGGCTACAAGGGAAAAGCTGTGGACTTCTACTATGGCCCTTACCTTCTCAATCGCAATGAATTGCGGGAAGCCCTGATTCTACCAAGCCGATTATCGTTTACTATTAACAATATATGGAAGATATTCTTTACGTTACAAAACTTAAACTTTGCAGGACATAGGCGTCCTTTGTCACCCTTCTCTGCCAATGAAGCCACATACCACCAGGACTCGATTGATGTCGAGCTGAAACCCATGTTGAGTGCAGATTATCTGCACCATCAAACTAAGGGTCGGCCGGCTGGCTTGGATGGACTCCTCCTTACGCGAGACAGAGTCCGAGATACTGGACATGGGATGTCGAGGAGCTTACAACCGTAGCTGCATGGGCGTCGAGGAGCTTCAATAGATGATGTTCCAACTTCTGACTGCCCGTTTTGACTTGTCGATTAGAGCTGTGTATGGGTTCCCTTTATTAGCACTGGCTCTTAGTTTTGGTGGTATCGATCGAACCTGGAAACACAGGCCCTGACAATCTTGATAGTGGTAGTTTCCTGTTGTCTCTAGGTTGCTCGGCCGATCGCAGCTCGCTGACAAAAAGAGAACTACCTTTCTTTTGCATGGTAATATGTTTATCACCCTTCACAACATTAAACTAAAAAGTCCAAAAAATCACCATCATGTGAAAATAAGTCCAACATTGAACTAATAAATTTCAACATTAAACAAATAAGTCCAAAAACACCATCATGTGAAAATAAATACATCATGTATATAAAAAGTTTGATGTACAAAGAGTCTGATGTATAAAATTGGTTATAATATAAACAAAAGGTCATATCAAGACCATACAAAAGTGCTATACTAGGCTGCAATAAAGGCACTCCTTTCTTCATGGTGTCTCAACTAGAACTTGGGGACGCCTTGCCTTCATATCTTTCCAAACATCAAAGATTAAGTTCCAATCCACTTCTTGTACCTGCTGAGGAGCTGAAAGTGAAACAAACATCAACATATCCAAAGTCTTTAATGAAAAACAAGACCGATCATTACTTTTAATTCTGTTTTGCTTGGAGAAACCTCTCTCACAGCAAGCAGAGCTTGTTGGTAATACCACCACAATATGCCATAACTTTCTGAGTGCAGGAAACATTTGTGACCACTCAATTTCTAAGCTACATTGCTCCCATGCATCCAACAACCCCTTTGAAGGATATGCCTCAGCAATACTAAGAACAAATTGCTGCAACTCACCTTCACAATGCTTGGATTGAATAAGTGGTGTACTCCCATTTCCAAACCTGATACAAAGCTGATCAAGATATTGCTTGATAGTGTGTCCCCGAATATCAAGATCTTTGGGATAGTTTTTTGGTGAAAATAGTTTGGCTGCATTGAACAAATGGTGATCATGATACCGTTCATCAAAGGTAGAGACAAGTCTTCGAATGAAAGCTTGAGCAAACCAAATATTCTCCTCCATGCTGACCGGCCTGGTATTATCAAGCAAAGATGTATGCTGTAACACATGATGCTGCATTACTCCATCCTTATTCTTGTAAGATAAAATTCCATTTTGGACTGCTTTTAGAAATCCATTAAAATTTTTGGAATCTTGAGCAAATGAGGCATGCAGATATTGATTCTTCAAGATAGTTAACAACACATCAATCTCT